>NC_092339.1:192724166-193038888 GCF_046630445.1 Rutidosis leptorrhynchoides
GTCGCGGCGCGACACAGAAGGTCGCGGCGCGGCATTACACTAGAATCAGGATCAGAAAGCTTGTAAACAAATCCACCAGTTCGAGGCAATCGTCGCGGCGCGACCATTAATGCCGCGGCGCGGCATACTGCACGGACTGGCACCAGATTCTTGTAATATTAATTGAAGTTCAAGGGCAATTTGGTCTTTTCACGTTTGAGCCAGATTGGAGGATTTAACCTCATCCATTCATTTCATTTCTCATTTTAATTTCCCTTTTCTTTTCATTTTTCCTCTCAAACTCAAACACCCATTTGATTTCAAAAGGATTTTTGAAAAGGAAGGATCGGGAGTTGATCTTTGGCGTAGTTGACAAGTGTGTTCTCCTCGTTCTTAGCTACACGGTGATACTAGTGGTAAGCTCTAACTCCGAATTTCATTTTCGTGTTCATCATTCAAATTTGAGGCTTTTGATTGTATGATTCGTAGATGGAACCCATTTAGTTGTTAATTGAAGATTAACACCAAGATTCGGGTTTATAAGTGTTAAAGGCAGGTTTTGGGTTGGTTAATGATTTAACCATGTTTAAGACTTGTAAATGGTGTACAATCACTAGCATTAGTGATTATTGGTGTTTTGGAGACTTTTAGGGTTTTCGTGGTTGACTAATTTTGACTAGAGTCAAAATTAGGGTTTGTTGAGGATTATGACCCGAATGTCGATTCGTTGAGGTTTGTAAACTTAAAATGGATTAAGTTAAAGTATAAAACCGAGTTAAACATGTTTTGGTGTCAAAACTTGTAAATTGTGAGATTTTGACCTTATGGGTCAAAATTAGGGTTTATGGGCGATTTTGAGAACGATAAGTGTCTAACACTTGTGTTCGGGTTTAATTGGCATATTAGGACCATTATCACTTGTGTTAGTGATTATTGGGTAGTTCGGGCGCGGTTTGTCCTTGGAAGTGCATTTGGGTCGAAATTGCACTAGGTGTCGAATTGGGTTGGTTTATAGATCCAATCTAAGTGTGTTGTTGAATTTGTGATAATGGATTAGGTACTTTCTATTGACGAGTTGCGGATTACTTGGAAGCTTTTCTTCAAGGCGACAAGGTGAGTGTTAATATCCTATGTACATGTGTATGTGTAGGATGGGTGCGGGTCGGGTGAAGTGGTTCTCGGTTATAGAGCTCACTTCACATATAGGTGGATTTGATGGACTTTTGTAGGAGTCCAATTGGCACGGTTGTGCGTTTTGGTTGACCACCTTTGGTGAGGTACACGTTTTGTGTGTACGTTATCACACGTGTTTGTGATGTGGAGTATATAACCCCAATGGCGAAGGGTTGATATTGTTTTGTTGTATATAACCCCGATGTGGTGGATTTTATAATACCGTGACCGTGGGTTTTGAATTGTGAAAGTGGATCTCGTGTAGTTCGGATTCACGATGACGCGTGTAGTTCGGTCATCTTATCGGAAGTGAATCTCGTGTAGTTCGGATTCACGATGACTCGTGTAGTTCGGTCATCTTATTGAGGTAGTAATCTCGTGTGGTTTCGGATTGCTAAGGCTTGTGTAGTTCGGCCAACCTCGATGTTGTGAAGATAGTAATCTCGTGTGGGTTCGGATTACTAAGGCTCGTGTAGTTTGGCCAATCTTCATTGTGGCGTTTGGTTTTCGGTAATGGGTTAAGGGGTTAACCTTATTCGTTTTATATTGTTATTTATATTAATGTAATGTTGTGTTGTAGCTAACCCTCCGGGTGTAGCTTATTGGCGTTGTTCACATCGTCGTTGGTGAACTTATACTTTGTTGATATCTTTAGCTTGTTGCTTAGAGATCGTACGATATGCTTAGTGTAGTTGCCTTATACATTGATGCTTCGGTATGCGGTATTTGATATTTGTGTGGCGTGTCCATTTTATACATATATATGTATGTAGTATATTATCATTCACTAAGCGTTAGCTTACCCTCTCGTTGTTGCTATTTTTATAGGATCGCATGCTTGGCGGCTCGGGTAAGCTTGGGGATTAGAGATCTTGGCTAGGTTGCTAAGAAGATCTTGCTTTTGTATTCGATTAAGATTTGGGTAGCGTAGTCCCAAATCACCGTGCTTGGTTTTGTTGGAAACTAAACTAGTCGGGTCGTATATGTCCGTTTGGACAATTAACTAATGTATTAAATGTTTTAAAGTTATTAAACTTATTATTGTATTAAAGATGTTTATGGAAACACAATTAGGACCTAAGGTGATATTTAAAGCGTATTAAAAGGAAAAAAATTTATGGGCAGGTTTTAATACGGGTTGGGTCGTTACAAGCGGGTACGAGTCTTATTATTCGACAAGTTAAAACTGGAAGAAACACGCCCAAGGTCGCGGCGCGACCGAGGGAACCGCGCCGCATCATTGAACTAGAATCAGGATCAGACAGCATGTAAACAAGACCACCAGACCACGCTGTGGGTCGCGGTGCAGAGAAAGAAGGCCCCGGCGCGGCGCTTATGGGTGACTGGTTCCGGATTTCGCAATTTTAAAGGGAAAGTGAGGGCATTTTGGTCTTTTCATGTGAGGGACAGATTATATCCCCAAATCTGGTCCATTCATTTCATTTTCTTATTTTCTTTTCCTTTTTCCTCTCCATTTTCTCTCATTTCCTTCAGAACCCCAATTGATTCAAAGTGTGATTTGGAAGGGAAGAAGTGGGATTCGATCTTTGGATCAAGAAGAAACGTTTTTCTCCTTGTTCTTAGCTACAATTTGATACTAGCGGTAAGCTCTAACTCCGAATTTCATTTTCGTGTTCATCATCTAAATTTAGGGCTTTCGATTGTAAGTTCATAAATGGAACCCAACTAGTTGTTAATGAAGATGATGACTAGGAATTCGGGTTTATAAGTGTTGAAGGCAGGTTTTGGGTTTGGTGAGCGAGTTTAAACATGTAAGACTTGCAAAGAGTGAATAATCACTAATATTAGTGATTATTGATGTAATGGAAGCCTTTTTGTGTTCATTTGTTTGACAAATTTTGAATAGAATCAAAATTAGTGTTTGATGATGATTCTGGCCCGATTGTCGAATTAGTTGAGTTTATAAACTTAAAATGAGTTAAGTTAAAGTATAAACTTGAGTTAATGGCATTTTGAAGTCAAAACTAGCAAATGTTGAGATGCTGACTTTTTAAGGGTCAAAATGGGTTTTTGAGCGAAACTCGAGTTAAAATGTGTTCGAGTGCTTAAGTTGGTACATTTAGTTATTTCGGGTATGCGGGAATTGGTCGTGTGGGTTTCGGACCTTCGAGTAGCGTTAAAATTGAAAAAGGGTGTGATTTGCACTTGTTGTTCATTTAGGCGGGTCGAGAGTCCAAATGAGTTTGTATTGATGATTATGTGATAAATGGAATAGGTATGTTCTATTGGCGAGTTGCGGGATTGGTTTGCACTTCATCGGGCGTTTAAGGTGAGTGTAAATTTACTATACGTGTATGTATGCATAGGATGGGTGCGTGTGTGTAGAGTGACCTTTGCTCGGGTTTACTCTATGTTTGTGTGCTTCGGTCCATGTAATACGCTTATGCATTTTGGGTTACTACCCTTGATGTTGTGATTGGCTAGTGTATTGGATAAACCCTTTGGCGATGGGTTTTGCTAGCATTTGTCATGGAGATGATTCGGGTAGTGAATCGCGTGATGTTCGGATTCACTAACACGCGTGAAGTTCGGCCAACCCTTTTGTGATGCTTGACTAAGGTATGAGTCGCATGATTTTCGGATTCATAAAGGTTCGTGAAGTTCGGCCATCCTTAATAGTCTAGTCGTTTGAAGGTAGTGGGTCACGTGAAGTTCGGATTCACTAAGGCGCGTGAAGTTCGGCCAACCTTGATGTGGTTTAGGTTAAGGGGTTAACCTTATTGATGTTGTTGAGTATATTTATTGTGTATGCGTATATACTTATTGTTGTGTTGTAGCTAATCTTGTGGCGTTAGCTTGGTGATTACGTAGCGTGTAGCTACTTTGTGTATGTGCTCTTTGTAGCTTGTTTACCATGCGGAGGTGGTATGTGTTTACTTTTGTGCTTGGTGATGCGTAGTCATTTTATGCTTATGTGTAATGACCCGGAAATTTTTGACTAATTTTAAACCAAACTCTCGATACAATCTAATATATTTTTGACACGATGAGCAAATTCTGCTAGGTTGAGTCTAAAAAATTTTGAACTATTTCATATATGCAATTGACCTTCGACCAATCCCTACGATTCACGAACAACTATTTGTAACAAGATGTATATATATTTAAATATAAAAATAAATGTATATATATATATATATATATATATATATATATATATATATATATATAATAAATTTAAATATAAATAATATATAGATATGAAATATGATACATTTAATTTGTTATATTATTATTGTTATAAATTTTATAGTTATTATTATCATTATCATTATCATTAATAATAATATTATTATTATTACTATTATATTAGCATAAATCTTATTATTATTATTTATAATATTAAGAGTATTATTATTATAGTTATATTCATTAATTAATAAGATTAAATATAATATGTTAATCTAGATATATACATACAGATATATAAATACATATATATATATATATATACAGATATATAAAAACAAAAACATATATATATACAGATATATACAGATATATTATATGAATTAGATATTATACAGACTCCGTAAACCATCACTATCTGATAAATTTATTTTTGTTTCCTTCTTCCTGATTGAAGATTCATGTCTGCTAATTTGTACGAATGTGTTAGATATCACAATCTTTTTATTTCCTTTCTTTTTCTGATTAATATTCCTGGCTAACTCCTTGTTACATATCCATATCACTCGTACGAATCTATTAGCAATCCATCTCAACTTTTATAATTCCCTATTTGCTTTCTGATTGAAACTGCTGCCAACACCCAATTTTCTATATAACAACGAAATTAGTTGAATGTAGATATCAGCTTTTTGGATTTTATTTTTTTCTCTTATGTTCTTTTCGACTTAGATGATTCTTCTGTCAATATCAATTAGCTACAAAACAACTGAAATCAAATCTTGTTACTGTATTACTCTTTCTTTTACATTCTATAAAAGATACAATTCAGAAAGAGACAGAAGAAGAAAATTCAATAAAAATTAGAGAATCTATTTTACAACGATTCAATTGTCCTTCCTGTCTCCAACTTGTTACCCGTCCAGATGAACTTCTCAATACAAAAAACCTAATCAAATCAAGCTGTTAGTAGAAATCGTACGATTCTGTTAGCCATCACTATCTGACTTATTTTTTTCTTGTTTTCTTCTTCTTGTTTGAAGAACCCTGTCTACGTTTTGTTACACGTCCTATCAAAGTACAATACATACAAATATGAATGAAGAGAACGCAATTTCATCAACACCCTCGCTACCAATTCACTCTCACTCTCAAGCTCTTTCTTTATAAAGATATAGATACACACACATACATAATAGATATATACATACCTTTTTATTTTCTTCTTGATGAACCGACACCGTGATCACCAACACAAAAGCATCTAACCATCACCACCTTTACTACCTTGAGTGATCACCACTTCAACTGGGAATCAAACCACTTTTCACCTTCATCTCCACCATAGTAAAATACCATCTTTCTATTTCTTTTTACTATATCGAATTCTTGCTGCAACCACCACAATCACCACTTGGATTACTTTTGTTTTTCTGCTACGTTGCTATCTCCTGTTTCTTTTAACCGAGAACAAACAACCACCATATAAACTCTCTTTCATTCTTTCCTGTTTGAGCAACTCGATCTCTTTTATTTCCTGTTAAACCAAAGGTACTGTGTTGCATTTTGCTTTCCCTTTCTTATTGCTTCCTTTTCAAAAGCCACCACAAGAACTACCCTTTTCTTTTCTTTGTTGCTGTCAACGAAAAAGACCATAAATCACTTAACATATATATATATATATATATATATATATATATATATATATATATATATATATATATATATATATATATATATATATATATATATGTATATATATATATATATTATTTTCTCCTTTCAAAACCACTTGTTACTCGAATATAAAACCATCTTTCTTGCTTCTTTTGGGTCGACAAACCTTTAAGCAACAATACTTCATTCGATTATTAAAAGGAAACATAAATGATTGAATTGTTTATAGACCACACATCCTAATTATTTGGCAGATCAAATTGGTGAAATTACAGGTGGCTTTTGTGAAAGGACCCGTCCTAATCCATCCGGACGAAGTCCATATCGATTATAAACGATTCACAACAGTTGATTACATCGCGAGGTACTTGACCTCTATATGATACATTTTACAAACATTGCATTCGTTTTTGAAAAGACAATCTTTTATTACATCAAAATTTGACGGCATGCATACCATTTCATAATATATCTAACTATAATTGACTTAATAATAATCTTGATGAACTCAACTACTCGAATGCAACGTCTTTTGAAATATGTCATGAATGACTCCAAGTAATATCTCTAAGATGAGCAAATGCACAGCGAAAGATTTCTTTCATACCTGAGAATAAACATGCTTTAAAGTGTCAACCAAAAGGTTGGTGAGTTCATTAGTTTAACATAAATAATCATTTCATAATTTTGATAGACCACAAGATTTCATATTTCCATTTCTCATAAACATACGTCCCATGCATAGAGACAAAAATATCATTCATATGGGTTGAACACCTGGTAACCGACATTAACAATATGCATATAGAATATCCCCATCATTCCGGGATCCTCCTTCGGACATGATATAAATTTCGAAGTACTAAAGCATCCGGTACTTTGGATGGGGCTTGTTGGGCCCGATAGATCTATCTTTAGAGTTCGCGTCAATTAGGGTGTCTGTTCCCTAATTCTTAGATTACCAGACTTAATAAAAAGGGGCATATTCGATTTCGATAATTCAACCATATAGTGTAGTTTTTGATCACTTGTGTCTATTTCGTAAAACATTTATAAAAAAAAAAAAACAACGCATGTATTCTCAGTCCCAAAAATATATATTGCAAAAGCATTTAAAAAGGGGATTAATGAAACTCACGCATATAAATATTGTAAAATAGTTATTAAAACAGTGCATGTATTCTCAGCCCAAAAATGTAAAGAGTAAAAGGGAGCAAATGAAACTCACGCATATAAATATTGTAAAACAGTTAATAAAGCATTTGCATGTATTCTCAGCCCAAAAATGTAAAGAGTAAAAAGGGCAAATGAACTTACCTAATGTATTTTGTAGTAAAAATACATATAACAACTTTTAACAATGCAGGGTTGGCCTCGGATTCACGAATCTACATCATTTGTGTAATTATTAATATACATAATTGTAATCGAACAAATTTATATTATTATTAGTGATATATTTGTTATATTTAATAATATATAGGTTTTATTTATTAATTAATATATTTACTTTATGTATACCTTAAATGAACACATAATATTTATAAAAAAATTTATATAGTTATGTTATATTATATATATATATATATTTATTTATTTGGGTAAGATAATATTGATAATAATAATTGAAAGGTTGTAATAGTTTTATAATAATAATATCTGTAGTTATATTAGTAATAATCTGATAAAATTAATGATAATTACAAAATAATACTTAATGACAATACTAAGAATGATAATAATATTCGTGAAAGTAATATTCATGTTATTAGTATTATTATAATATAACAATAATAATTAATAATAAAAAATATAACAATAATAATTATAATATTAATAATAATAATAATAATAATAACTATGATAATAATAATAATAATACTAATAATACTTAATGATATTAATAATAATACTTATGATGATGTTAGTAATAATAATAATAATAATAATAATAATAATAATAATAATAATAATAATAATAATAATAATAATAATAATAATAATAATAATAATAATAATAATAATAATAATAAAGATGATATAAACTTACAACCTTTGAAGACAAGCCTTAAAAAAAATAAACGCCTTAGCACGGGTTCGAACCCTCGACCTCCCGTTCACCCACCAACACTCTAACCATTCCTCTACCTTATACTTTTCCAATTCTTTTTCTATTCTGTTTCTATTTATCCCGTAATATTCGTTGCTTTCTCAACCCCTAAAAACAATCCCATCGACATCTTCAATTCGGCTCGATCATAAATCATGGACCGAGTCCCAGCCCATCAACACTATAAACTCGGCCCAATGAATTAAGTTTAAATGGCTCAACACATAACTTAAAGGCCTACCAACGTGGATTACGTAGCAGTTAACATTTGATCGAGGGTTTTTGGTTTTTCCTTTCCTCCTTCGCTTTTAACCAGCCGACACAGACAAGACTTTGTTCATATTAAATTGGATCGTGGTTGAGTGGGTTTGGTTTGCATTTGTCGGCCAAAATTATGATACCTAAATAATTGTTCTCTCTTTACAGCTCATTCTCTTTATTATTTTTCTGTTTCATTATTATAATTGTGCCCACATGAAAACATCATTATCATATTACCATTATTAACTAATCAATATCACCCTTGTTTGTATAACATAATCATTCGGCTGAAACTGAAACAGGAGAACGCAGCAATTTGCAGCATACTGGGTTGTTTGATTTGGTGATCGACATGGAAACAGCTGTTTAGTAGCAGATACAGAAGTAACAAAATAGCAGTGGTGTACCGTGGTTTAAAATAGAGAGAAAGAAGAGAGAAAGTAAGACATGTGGTGAGATGGTAGAGGACGGTGTTGGGTGACGGTTCTAGGTGGATGAGAGGTGATAATGTCTGAATAGTGGTGGTTGTAGGTGGATTTCGATCGTGTCTGGGTTTTGTTGATCAATAAATATAACAAGTGGTTTTGGGTTTTATAGAAGCAAAGATGTTCGACTATATTGATTTTTTTTTTTGCTCGTTATACTTCAACAGAAACATGAGGTGTTTGTAGCTGCAATTAATAAACGAGAAGGTGGTGGTTGTAGTTGTTTATGGTTTGAATTGTTGGGTTCAGTTGGGTTGGTTAATCGAAGAACATGAAGAGATATTAAAGGTGTGGTGTTTGTTTTACGGCTAAAACAGAAAAGAAAGGAAACTATATAACCGCAGTTTGATCAATGGTTTGTGGTCTTGGATTAAGCTGAAACAGAAACAGTAAACTAGCGGGTTAGGGTGATAGTTATTTCGGGTGGCAAGGTGATAATGGTGACAGTTGAGCATGCTGAAAGAGGGTTGGGTCTCGATGGTAACTTATATATAGAAGTGGGTTTCAAGGTAGTGACTCTCGGTGATCGTATATGAGTGTGGTGGTTTTATTATGGTGTAGGTGTGTTCGATTCTAGTTGCAACTGAAGGAAGGTAGTGAACCATGATGGTCGATGGTTTGATGAAAGTGGTGAGGTGAAGTAGTGGTAATAGTTTCACAGTGGTATTATTTTAGTTGATTGAGGAAATAGAAATTAAGAGAGGAAATGTACAGAAGGTGGATGGATTTACAGATGATACCAATCAAACTGAAAGATAATTTAGATAGTGACCTTAAACAAATTCATATAATTGATTATAGTAGACATAAAGATTGATTTAGATCTTTAACTATTTTCGTCTAATAGCAGGAATAAATTGATTAAAAGAATCAATCAAGTAGACAAATTGAAAAGAAAAGATAGTGATGGCCAACGGACTTAAGATTACATATCATGATATTTTGATTACTATTAGTAGTTAATAAATAAAAATATAATAATAATTATAATATTTTTTAAATAATTTTAGTTTTAAATAATAATAATAATAATTATAATTTTTCTACTAATTATAATGATGATATTAATAATGATAACAATAATATTAGTAATAATAATAATATCATAATAAATTAAATGTATCAATTTCATATAATAATATTACTAATATTGATGTTAATATTAATATTAATATTAAAATTAATATTAATATTTATTTTAATAATTATGAAAGTAATAATAATAATATTATTATAACAACTTTATTTTTTTTTAACTTGTAATTAAATTTAATTTATTAATATCACATATTATTAATTATGTAATATATATATATATATATATATATATATATATATATATATATATATATATATATATATATATATATATATATATATATATATATATATATATATATATATATATATATAATAACATATATTTAATATTCATATATTTTATATATATTACAATATACACATAATATTAACTATATATAGAAATCATATACATGTATATATAGTGTCATTTTAATTCAAATGATTAAATTATATTTTTATCATTATATACTTTTACATTTGTACATATATATCTATATATATTTATTTACAAACAATTGTTCGTGAATCGTCAGGAACAGTCGCAGGTCAAGTGTATATATGAACACAGTTCAAAGTTTTTGAGATTCAGTTTAACAGACTTTGCTTATCATGTCGAACTTACATGAAGATTAAGTTTAAATTTGATCAAAAATTTCTGGGTCATCACAGTACCTACCCGTTAAAGAAATTTCGTCCCGAAATTTGAATGAGGTGGTCATGATTAACAATAAAAATGTTTTCATGACGAATATGAGTTGATAAATAGAGTTTTATCATCATTGAGTAATATGGATAAAATGATTCGATTAATCGAAGCGTATGAATGAAGCTATCGCAAAAGATTGAAATATGAAAAATAAAGATTCGTCTTAACTTTTGGCAGAGTCGGGGTTGAATTCCGGAATTCAAGGGATTTAAAGAAAATCCTCGAAATCTAAAAGATTTGATTCTTCGGCGAGTAAGGAAATTAAGATCTCTATAATTAAATACGGTGATCTGCCTCGATTACTCTGTCTGATATTTCCACTATAAATTTAAGCTCTTCAGTTCCATTATTCTCACCATTCCTATACTTTCTTTCTTAATTCATATATCCAAAAGATTATGAAAATGCTTAATCCCGTTCTAATCCTTGATATTTTTCTAATTATCATTTTTGTCATCCTTCTTTTCAATCTTCCACCAGAAAAATCTGTTTACTTCTACTATTACCTTGGGGTGATACTATTCTTAATTATACCGTGTCTTTATATTGCTATCCGTATTAATATCCACGGTTTGTAATCTCCGTGTTGTTTTTGGGCTTTATATTTTCTCTTATATTTTGGAGCACTTTACCTTTTTATTATCTTCTCGACCTCTAGTAAAGCGAGTAACGATCCAGAATTCATAAATATGGAGTTTCGAATGAACATCATGTTCTAAACAAGAAAGAACGTAATTTGCACGATTTGATTTGTCAAATTACAAAAATCACTGAGATAGAACTATCAAGAATATATTTTCTTGATATGTTCAGAAGTTAATCAGAATGAAAGAGTTATGTAACATGGCACATGATGATGTTAAGATCTGTGAATCATCACGTTCCATTAGAAACTCAGCATGACTTACTGTAATATAATCACGTTGATCAAGTGTCATTATATTATACTAACTCATGCATCAGTTCCCAACATTACTTCAATAATATTCATATTTTAAGCTCGAAAGTTTACAGAATATAGAAACTAACAGTTTCTATATGATGTAATACTGATAGCACGAAGAGATTAATGATTCCAGATAAGAATAGTTATAAAAATATCTCCAGAAATATGGAGGATATTTATAATGAAAGATACGATAATATCTCGGAATATCTAATATCGATGGATGATGAAGAAGATTTATCCGTAAGGGTTTAGATTCGGAAGCAAGGTATTCGCTAAAGATTTCATCAGAAACAGAATCATTTGGATTCTTTGAAGTCAAACTTATTCTTTCTGATTTGTCCACGGCTTTCTTCCTAGTTTCGTATAATCTGCTTTTCGGTACTAAATTTTCTATTGAATGTTTCCAATATAATGATACACAGGAAGCACGAGGAGGTATATAATTTCGGATGAGAATATTTATGAAAATATCCTCAGAAATATCGAAGATATTGTTGATGATATTTTGAAATTTCTAAGTTCGATGGTTGATGGAGAAAGATTTTCCGCAAGATTTTAACATGACTTCGGAGCAAGATATTCTCTAAAGATTTCAACGGATCCAGAATTAGCTGAATTCTTTGAATATAGGGTTTGGTCCTTGTATTTGTCCTTGGTCTCCTTCATGGGTAGCTCAATCTGTTTTTCAATACCCAATTTTCTATCGAGTGTTCCTAACACCCCTTTCTTTATCATCAAACTTTTGATCGTTTAGACCATCTACCATTTTTCTGTTTTCTCTGCATTTAATGCTATGATAACTGAATCATCAGTTATTAATCCGAGGTGGTTTCAGGAAAATTGTGTTTTTAGATGATTCAACGCTGATGGTAATATGGTGGAATATGAAAGGTTCCCTGGTAACAATAAAAGAGCACGCGTATATATCAACGTTATAATAAGGTTGTTTTCGTACGAAAAGTCGAAGTTGTCTTGCTGGAGCTGTGACAAAACTGACTATCTCGAATAGCAGATGCAAAGTTATTTGTGGTAATAATAACGCTAAAGGAATTAGCACAGCTACGTGTTAAACGTTTACTCAGATTCCGAGTGCCTTCAGGTGCATAATTATATGCATCAATCTTTTCTCCCGTAAATGAAGTGCGGTTGATTCATCCTCTCGATTGAGGTGTTTTCAAGAATCATGAAAGGTTTGAACGCAGAATGTAATCGTGAAGATACAAATGATGTTTAAGACGAAATCAAGTGGCAAACTTGAAGAATTGTTTAGTTTCATATGTTATGGTCAATATTTTAATTCATTTTAATTGTCCAATGTTATTAGTCCACAGTCGATAGTCCACAGTTAACAGTCCAATAATTCATATATAATTGAATATATAATATTTGAATTAATAATTATGTATCGTGACTCGATATTTAGAGTGCGTAAAATAAATAACAGAAAAATAAATGGCGATAAATAAAGTACGTAAAGTAAATAACAGAAATTAAATGACGATAAATAGAATTGCGATAATTAAATTGCGATAAAATAAAATGTAATTCGGAATTAACAGTTAGCTAGGAACAGTTAGCTAGGATTTTGTTAGCGTGGTTTCTTAATAAAAATTTAATATTGTTAATTAGTCTGTTTCTAATCAATTTTTATTGTGTCCATTATTTCTTCATTATGCCACTTGTTGGATTCTGATAGGTCAAAATCCAAATATGAAATTGAATTTGAATGAAAATAGTTATTCTTTGGTGAACGGATACGTATCTCGGTGATTGTAAATAGGATAGTGAATAACTATTGAATCAGATTCGAAGAATATACAGTGTAACTTATTAATGTAAAATTTAAATATTCCTCGGGTATTACCTACCCGTTAAAATATTTTCACCATTAACAGTTTGTACAAAAGAATTTTTAATTACAATCTTTTCGAAAACACATATACATATATATTTTCTTCAGATGTAATCATGGATTTAATGAGTCAATCTTATATTAAACTCATTTGATTTTCGGTTGGAACTAGAATAAATAATCTCTAAAACATTAGAGGTTACATATTCGCCATGTCGAACTAAGATAAATAAGGTAGAAAAATACGTAGAACGAAGATCATACTCAAAGTACAGATGATGATATTGAAGCATGGATTGTTGATGGTACTGGTGCTGTTATTGATGGTACCATTGGTGCCGGTGATATTGCTGAAGCTGGTAAATTTTGCACCATATTCTCCGAATTGATTATTCGAGCGCGAAGTTCGTTGACTTATTACTCCAAGATGATTGTCGGTCGGAACGAGCGGATGAATAAGGTTCAGAATCGTGGATAGAATATAATCTTGTCGAGTTACCCTAGAAATGAGACTGAAAATGGTGTCTCGAATAGGTTCGCCGGTACACGCTTCAGGTTCATTGTCAAGAGGTGAATTCGGTTGGTGGAAGGGATTGCCTTCTGCGCGTTTCCATTAATTAAGTCGACTACGAACCCATCAGATGAATTGATAACGGCTGTTTGGTTGATTCATGCCGGTGACGCTGTTTTCGGAGCTTAGGTGAATATCTATGTCGGAATAGCTGTCGGAATAACTATCGGAATAGCTGTCGGAATCCGAGGGACTCGATCTAGTTGAGGGATTCATCTCGTACGATCAGATGAAGGATTTTCGATAAGAAATAGATTATAGGATGTAGATTAGTATCCTGCAATACATAATTTACATATGCACATATAATACTAAAATCCCATAAGTTACGGAGGAATCTACAAAAGATGTCAGGCAAAGTCTACAATAACAGATACGCTAAGATATGAATTAGCAGATATGTTAAGATATGAATTTTGTCTATACACTAATCATGCAATCAATGCAATAAAATGTGTCTAGACTAAGGATGATAAGCAAGTGATTCCCTAAGAATGATAAGCAGGAATTTTCGACATGAAATGATAAGCAAAACTTTTGACATGCATACACGGTCAGAGTCCAGACTCACTAATGCATCCTAACGACTTATCAGTTAGACACACTAATGCAGACCTGGTTCGCTAAGACCACCGCTCTGATACCAACTAAAAGGACCCGTCCTAATCCATCCAGACGAAGTCCATATCGATTATAAATGATTCACAACAGTTGATTACATCGCGAGGTACTTGACCTCTATATGATACATTTTACAAACATTGCATTCGTTTTTGAAAAGACAATCTTTCATTACATCAAAATTTGACGGCATGCATACCATTTCATAATATATCTAACTATAATTGACTTAATAATAATCTTGATGAACTCAACTACTCGAATGCAACGTCTTTTGAAATATGTCATGAATGACTCCAAGTAATATCTCTAAGATGAGCAAATGCACAGCGAAAGATTTCTTTCATACCTGAGAATAAACATGCTTTATGTAGTGACCCGAACTTTTCCATGTTTATATATATTAATTGAGATTGATATTTACATGATTAAATGTTTCCAACATGTTAAGCAATCAAACTTGTTAAGACTTGATTAATTGAAATATGTTTCATATAGACAATTGACCACCCAAGTTGACCGGCAATTCACGAACGTTAAAACTTGTAAAAAAGACATGACGATATATATATGGATATACATATGGTTAACATGAGATTATGATAAGTAAGTATCTCCATAAGTATATTAACAATGAGTTATATACATATAAACAAGACTACTAACTTAAGGATTTCGAAACGAGACATATATGTAACGATTATCGTTGTAACGACATTTAAATGTATATATATCATATTAAGATATATTAATATATCATAATATCATGATAATATAATAATTTAACATCTCATTAGATATAATAAACAATGGGTTAACAACATTAATTGAGATCGTTAACTTAAAGGTTTCAAAACAACACTTACATGTAACGACTAACGATGACTTAACGACTCAGTTAAAATGTATATACATGTAGTGTATTTAGATGTATTAAAATACTTTTGGAAGACTTCAAGACATATATCAAAACACTCATACTTAACGAAAATGGTTACAGTTACTTTCCCATTCTTTTCTTTCATCAAGAATTCTAGTCGTATTCTTACCCGTATTATACACAGCTTCAAAACGTACTTACTATGGGTATATACCAATAGGAACTAGCATGGGATTCCACTCTTGATTATGTCATGTATGACTAATCAATTTTAACTTCTACCATGAGCTAGTCAACTAACTAGAACTCCTTTTAACCCCACTCACCACTCACCAATTACCACTCATCATTCACTCCATTTCACTTCCAATTCTCTTTCTAATTCTCTCTCTACACACACACACACTATTATGAACGTATTTTTCCAGTAGTTAATCATCATATTCATCAAAAATCACTTCAAGAATCAAGCTATAATCATCATAGGACGAACACTTCAAGAACACTTCAAAAATCCCTTCAAGTTTACTAATTTACTTCCAAGCTTTCTAATCCATTCCAAGTAATCATCTAAGATCAAGAAACCTTTGTTATATATAGTAGGTTATCTTTCTTATTCAAGGTAATATTCATATTCAAACTTTGATTCAATTTCTATAACTATAAACTATCTTAATTCGAGTAAAAATCTTACTTGAACTTGTTTTTGTGTCATGATCCTACTTCAAGAACTTTCAAGCCATCCAAGATCCTTTGAAGCTAGATCATTTCTTGTCACTTCTAGTAGGTTTACCTACTAAACTTGAGGTAGTAATGATGTTCATAACATCATTCGATTCATATATATAAAACTATCTTATTCGAAGGTTTAAACTCGTAATCACTAGAACATAGTTTAGTTAATTCTAAACTTGTTCGCAAACAAAAGTTGATCCTTCTAACTTGACTTTTAAAATTAACTAAACACATGTTCTATATCTATATGATATGCTAACTTAATGATTTAAAACCTGGAAACACGAAAAACACCGAAAAACCGGATTTACGCCGTCGTAGTAACACCGCGGGCTGTTTTGGGTTAGTTAATTAAAAACTATGATAAACTTTGATTTAAAAGTTGTTATTCTGAGAAAATTATTTTTATTATGAACATGAAACTATATCCAAAAATTATGGTTAAACTCAAAGTGGAAGTATGTTTTCTAAAATGGTCATCTAGACGTCGTTCTTTCGACTGAAATGACTACCTTTACAAAAATGGCTTGTAACTTATTTTTCCAACTATAAACCTATACTTTTTCTGTTTAGATTCATAAAATAGAGTTCAATATGAAACCATAGCAATTTGATTCACTCAAAACGGATTTAAAATGAAGAAGTTATGGGTAAAACAAGATTGGATAATTTTTCTAATTTTAGCTACGTGAAAATTGGTAACAAATCTATTCCAACCATAACTTAATCAACTTGTATTGTATATTATGTAATCTTGAGATACCATAGACACGTATACAATGTTTCGACCTATCATGTCGACACATCTATATATATTTCGGAACAACCATAGACACTCTATATGTGAATGTTGGAGTTAGCTATACAGGGTTGAGGTTTATTCCAAAATATATATAGTTTGAGTTGTGATCAATACTGAGATACGTATACACTGGGTCGTGGATTGATTCAAGATAATATTTATCGATTTATTTCTGTACATCTAACTGTGGACAACTAGTTGTAGGTTACTAACGAGGACAGCTGACTTAATAAACTTAAAACATCAAAATATATTAAAAGTGTTGTAAATATATTTTGAACATACTTTGATATATATGTATATATTGTTATAGGTTCGTGAATCAACCAGTGGCCAAGTCTTACTTCCCGACGAAGTAAAAAATCTGTGAAAGTGAGTTATAGTCTCACTTTTAAAATCTAATATTTTTGGGATGAGAATACATGCAGGTTTTATAAATGATTTACAAAATAGACACAAGTACGTGAAACTACATTCTATGGTTGAATTATCGAAATCGAATATGCCCCTTTTTATTAAGTCTGGTAATCTAAGAATTAGGGAACAGACACCCTAATTGACGCGAATCCTAAAGATAGATCTATTGGGCCTAACAAACCCCATCCAAAGTACCGGATGCTTTAGTACTTCGAAATTTATATCATATCCGAAGGGTGTCCCGGAATGATGGGGATATTCTTATATATGCATCTTGTTAATGTCGGTTACCAGGTGTTCATCATATGAATGATTTTTATCTCTATGTATGGGATGTGTATTGAAATATGAAATCTTGTGGTCTATTGTTACGATTTGATATATATAGGTTAAACCTATAACTCACCAACATTTTTGTTGACGTTTAAAGCATGTTTATTCTCAGGTGAATATTAAGAGCTTCCGATGTTGCATACTAAAATAAGGACAAGATTTGAAGTCCATGTTTGTATGATATTGTGTAAAAACTACATTCAAGAAACTGATTTCAATGTAACATATTTGTATTGTAAACCATTATGTAATGGTCGTGTGTAAACAGGATATTTTAGATTATCATTATTTGATAATCTACATAAAGCTTTTTAAACCTTTATTTATGAAATAAAGGTTATGGTTTGTTTTAAAATGAATGCAGTCTTTGAAAAACGTCTCATATAGAGGTCAAAACCTCGCAACGAAATCAATTAATATGGAACGTTTTTAATCAATAAGAACGGGACATTTCACTTTAAAGTGTCAACCAAAAGGTTGGTGAGTTCATTAGTTTAACATAAATAATCATTTCTTAATTTTGATAGACCACAAGATTTCATATTTCCATTTCTCATAAACATACGTCCCATGCATAGAGACAAAAATATCATTCATATGGGTTGAACACCTGGTAACCGACATTAACAATATGCATATAGAATATCCCCATCATTCCGGGATCCTCCTTCGGCCATGATATAAATTTCGAAGTACTAAAGCATCCGGTACTTTGGATGGGGCTTGTTGGGCCCAATAGATCTATCTTTAGAGTTCGTGTCAATTAGGGTGTCTGTTCCCTAATTCTTAGATTACCAGACTTAATAAAAAGGGGCATATTCGATTTCGATAATTCAACCATATAGTGTAGTTTTTGATCACTTGTATCTATTTCGTAAAACATTTATAAAAAAAAACAACGCATGTATTCTCAGTCCCAAAAATATATATTGCAAAAGCATTTAAAAAGGGATTAATGAAACTCACGCATATAAATATTGTAAAATAGTTATTAAAACATTGCATGTATTCTCAGCCCAAAAATGTAAAGAGTAAAAGGGAGCAAATGAAACTCACGCATATAAATATTGTAAAACAGTTAATAAAGCATTTGCATGTATTCTCAGCCCAAAAATATAAAGAGTAAAAAGGGCAAATGAACTCACCTAATGTATTTTGTAGTAAAAATACATATAACAACTTTTAACAATGCAGGGTTGGTCTCGGATTCACGAATCTACATCATTTGTGTAATTATTAATATACATAATTGTAATCGAACAAATTTATATTATTATTAGTGATATATTTGTTATATTTAATAATATATAGGTTTTATTTATTAATTAAGTATATTTACTTTATGTATACCTTAAATGAACACATAATATTTATAAAAAAATTTATATAGTTATGTTATATTATATATATATATATATATTTATTTGGGTAAGATAATATTGATAATAATAATTGAAAGGTTGTAATAGTTTTATAATAATAATATCTGTAGTTATATTAGTAATAATCTGATAAAATTAATGATAATTACAAAATAATACTTAATGACAATACTAAGAATGATAATAATATTCGTGATAGTAATATTCATGTTATTAGTATTATTATAATATAACAACAATAATTAAAAATGAAAAATATAAAAATAATAATTATAATATTAATAATAATAATAATAATAACTATGATAATAATAATAATAATACTAATAATACTTAATGATATTAATAATAATACTTATGATGATGTTAGTAATAATAATAATAATAATAATAATAATAATAATAATAATAATAATAATAATAATAATAATAATAATAATAATAATAATAATAATAATAATAATAATAATAATAATAATAAAGATGATATAAAATTACAACCTTTGAAGACAAGCCTTAAAAAAATAAACGCCTTAGCACGGGTTCGAACCCTCGACCTCCCGTTCACCCACCAACACTCTAACCATTCCTCTACCTTATACTTTCCCAATTCTTTTTCTATTCTGTTTCTATTTATCCTGTAATATTCGTTGCTTTCTCAACCCCTAAAAACAATCCAATCGACATCTTCAATTCTGCTCGATCATAAATCATGGACCGAGTCCCAGCCCATCAACACTATAAATTCGGCCCAATGAATTAAGTTTAAATGGCTCAACACATAACTTAAAGGCCTACCATCGTGGATTACATAGCAGTTAACATTTGATCGAGGGTTTTTGTTTTTTCTTTCCTCCTTCGCTTTTAACCAGCAGACATAGACAAGACTTTGTTCATATTAAATTGGATCGTGGTTGAGTGGGTTTGGTTTGCATTTGTCGGCCAAAATTATGATACCTAAATAATTGTTCTCTCTTTATAGCTCATTCTCTTTATTATTTTTCCGTTTCATTATTATAATTGTGCCCACATGAAAACATCATTATCATATTACCATTATTAACTAATCAATATCACCCTTGTTTGTATAACATAATCATTCGGCTGAAACTGAAACAGGAGAACGCAGCAATTTGCAGCATACTGGGTTGTTTGATTTGGTGATCGACATGGAAACAGCTGTTTAGCAGCAGATACAGAAGTAACAAAATAGCAGTGGTGTACCGTGGTTTAAAATAGAGAGAAAGAAGAGAGAAAGTAAGAGATGTGGTGAGATGGTAGAGGACGGTGTTGGGTGACGGTTCTAGGTGGATGAGAGGTGATGATTTCCGAATAGTGGTGGTTGTAGGTGGATTTCGATTGTGTCTGGGTTTTGTTGATCAATAAATATAACAAGTGGTTTTGGGTTTTATAGAAGCAAAGATGTTCGACTATATTGATTTTATTTTTTTTTGCTCGTTATACTTCAACAGAAACATGAGGTGTTTGTAGCTGCAATTAATAAACGAGAAGGTGGTGGTTGTAGTTGTTTATGGTTTTAATTGTTGGGTTCAGTTGGGTTGGTTAATCGAAGAACACGAAGAGATATTAAAGGTGTGGTGTTTGTTTTACGGCTAAAACAGAAAAGAAAGGACACTATATAACCGCAGTTTGATCAATGGTTTGTGGTCTTGGATTAAGGTGAAACAGAAACAGTAAACTAGCGGGTTAGGGTGATAGTTATTTCGGGTGGCATGGTGATAATGGTGACGGTTGAGCATGGTGAAAGAGGGTTGGGTCTCGATGGTAACTTATATATAGAAGTGGGTTTCAAGGTAGTGACTCTCGGTGATCGTATATGAGTGTGGTGTTTTTATTATGGTGTAGGTGTATTCGATTCTAGTTGCAACCGAAGGAAGGCAGTGAACCATGATGGTCGATGGTTTGATGAAGGTGGTGAGGTGAAGTAGTGGTAATAGTTTCACAATGGTATTATTTTAGTTGATTGAGGAAATAGAAATTAAGAGAGGAAATGTACAGAAGGTGGATGGATTTACAGATGATACCAATCAAACTGAAAGATAATTTAGATAGTGACCTTAAACAAACTCATATAATTGATTATAGTAGACATAAAGATTGATTTAGATCTTTAACTATTTTCGTCTAATAGCAGGAATAAATCGATTAATAGAATCAGTCAAGTAGACAAATTGAAAAAAAAAGATAGTGATGGCCAACGGACTTAAGATTACATATCATGATATTTTGATTACTATTAGTAGTTAATAAATAAAAATGTAATAATAATTATAATATTTTTTTAATAATTTTAGTTTTAAATAATAATAATAATAATTATAATTTTTCTACTAATTATAATGATGATATTAATAATGATAACAATAATATTAGTAATAATAATAATATCATAATAAATTAAATGTATCAATTTCATATAATAATATTACTAATATTGATGTTAATATTAATATTAATATTAAAATTAATATTAATATTTATTTTAATAATTATGAAAGTAATAATAATAATATTATTATAACAACTTTATTTTTTTTTAAACTTGTAATTAAATTTAATTTATTAATATCACATATTATTAATTATGTAATATATATATATATAATAACATATATTTAATATTCATATATTTTATATATATTATAATATACACATAATATTAACTATATATAGAAATCATATACATGTATATATAGTGTCATTTTAATTCAAATGATTAAATTGTATTTTTATCATTATATACTTTTACATTTGTACATATATATCTATATATATTTATTTACAAACAATTGTTCGTGAATCGTCGGGAACAGTCGCAGGTCAAGTGTATATATGAACACAGTTCAAAGTTTTTGAGATTCAGTTTAACAGACTTTGCTTATCATGTAGAACTTACATGAAGATTAAGTTTAAATTTGATCAAAAATTTTCGGGTCGTCATATTTTCCATTTCCTTGTTTTCTTATTAGTGCTCGATAAACAATAACCTAATAACCCCACTCTCAATGAAATATACATATTACAGAATACATGTATATTTTTTTTTGGTTTGGACATGGTATATGTTCAACTAATTACATCTCCTTCTTGATGGCCAACACCTTTCTACATACTAACCCCACTTTTTTGTTTCCCACTTGAGTTAATAATAGAATAATCCTAGTGGAGATTAAATTCACTGCATGTGCTGTAAACCATCAATTGATTATTTTTTTTATAAAGCATGATGATTTGCTGTTATGAAGAAGTATACGGTTATGAGGGACAACAATGAGATGACAGCTATTTTTTTTCTTTTCGTTTGATGATCCCATCGGCCATAAATGAAATTACTTTTGGTTAAACACGTGGACTTCTAATTTAATTTGGGTCGGGGGAAAATGGCCAGGACATGGAGATGAATACATGCTACTAGAATTATGATGATGATTACCATGATTAGGATGATGGTGATAATTATGAAATAATAATGAGATGAGTTATGAGGTTACGATAATAATAATACATACAAATGATGATGATAATCGTAAATATGATAGGTTGATGCTGTGTTTATGATTCATAATTTGATTTGGTTGATTGGTTTTAGAAGAAAAATAAGGAAACAGAACGATAGGGGTAAAAGAAATTAGGTATCATTCAAATCAGAAAAACAAAGGCAGATGGAGGGTTGAGAGTGTATTTGTTATTCGAGAGGTCTCGGGTTCGAGCCCCGGGTGTGGCATTATATTTTTTTAAAAGAAAAGGAAGACAGATAGTTATATTAGGTTAAGTAAATTTGGTGTACCCATTAAATCAGAAATTGAGTAATAGAGGAATGATTAAAGGCGTTATCGGGTTCGCGGGAGGTCGCGGGTTCAAACCCGGACTTGGGCATTTTTTTAAGGACTACTTCTTTGAGGTAGTTACTTATTATTATTATTATTATTATTATTATTATTATTATTATTATTATTATTATTATTATTATTATTATTATTATTATTATTATTATTGATTATTGATATTATTATTATCACATCATTATTATTATTAAAGATAAATATTATTATTACCATTAACATTATTATCATTATAAGTATAAGTATTCTTACTATCATGACTATTAAACTTATCATTTTAAAAAAATATATTGTTAGTATTATTATTAGAATTATCATTATTTTTATTATTATTATCTTTATTATTATTTTATGAATATGATTATTATTATTAAATTTATTAATATTATAATTATAATTATTATTATTATTATTATTATTATTATTATTATTATTATTATTATTATTATTATTATTATTATTATTATTATTATTATTATTATTTTTAACATTAATATTATTATTATTATTATCATTACTATCATTTTTACTAATTACTAGTACCATTATTATTATTATTATAAAAACTATATTATTATTATTTACAATATTACTATTAATATTATTATTATTATTACTGTTATTAAAATACTTATATAACACATATATATAAAAGTATATATATAAAAATATAAGCAATTGAAATAATATATATATTAATATATAACTTGTTCGATTACGAGTATATGTGTTAATGTATATATAAATGATATAAGTTCGTGAATCCGAGGCCAACCTTGCATTGTTCAGTTCCGTCGTATGCATATTTTTACTACAAAATATCGTATCGTGAGTTCGTTTGCTCCTTTTTACTCTTTACATTTTTAGGACTGAGAATATATGCGCTGTTTTTACAACTGTTTTATTAAATGCCTTTGAAATCTATATTTTTGGAGTGAGATGCTTTTATAAATGTTTGACGAGATAGACACAAGCAAAACATTCCTCGAATGAATTATTATGCAGACAGATGTTCTGTGAATTATTATTGAATTAGTTGGACGTGATAATTGCCACTAATTGTTGTGAATATTTTCCCCTGATTATTATTGCTTGGTAACCTAAGAATAGAAACGGGTATGGCCCTAATTCACGTGAATCCTAAAGGTAGTTACCGGGTTTAACACCCCCACCCAGAATGTTCATTAGACAGAAGAGCTAGTGGGCATGGTGTTTTGTACGTGGAAGTTTATATATTATACAGACGATATGTTCTGTTTTGGGGATATTATTGATGCGCGTTATATGTTAAGGTCAGTTACCATGTTGAGCAATGAAATCAAAGTGAATGTTATGTATCGAGAGAATGATTTTTATACACAGGTTATGTGTATTATTTTTGTACACGAGATATGTGTACGGTTATTAAAAATTGCGAAGCAACCTACGAAGGAGAAAAAGATACGAACCTACTCTGCCAAGCATTATGAAAAATGGTTTAGTACACGAGATATGTGTACTGTAATTAAATCTTGTGGTCTATCAAAATGATGAATTTTATTGTTTTATGATAAACCTATGAACTCACCAACCTTTTGGTTGACACTTGAAAGCATGTTTATTCTCAGGTATGAAAGAAATCTTCCGCCGTGCATTTTCTCATTTTAGATATATTACTTGGAGTCATTCATGACATATTTTAAAAGACGTTGCATTCGAGTCGTTGAGTTCATCAAGGATATTATTAAGTCATTTATAATTGGATATATTATGAAATGGTATGCATGCCATCAACTTTCGATGTAATGGAAGTTTGTCTTTTAAAAATGGTATGCATGCCGTCAACTTTCGATGTATGTGTATAGTATCTTTACATTCACTAAGAATTAGCTTACCCTCTCATTGTTGATATTTTTATAGGTTCGCGTGATGGCTGCTCGACTAAGCGTGGGGATTAGAGATCTTAGCTAGGTTGCTTTAAAAGATCTTGCTTTTGGACTCGATTTAGGATTGGGTAGCGTAGTCCCAATCACCATGCTTGTTTTTGTGTTAAGTAACTAGTCGAGTCATGTGACGTATATTGGTTTAGTCAAATGGGTCATGAGTATAACCCGGTTTATGATTTAATTATGTAATGTACGTTTTTTTAAAGTCGTTAGATGTAATGTGTAAATAAGTACGTTTTGGAAATTGTGTAATGGGACCTAAAGTGTTATTTAATGTATATTAAAAAGGAAAAAATTTCATGGGCTGGAAATCGACGGGTTGGGTCGTTACAATTGAACAAGATGAAGAAGTCTAAGCAAATTCAAGATACCAAAATGTATTATCCCACGGGATATACACCCACTAATTCTGCTCATGCTCCATTTCAGACTGCTTTTGCAACAAATAATCAAAACATGTATGGTTTGAATGTCACTACTTCAAGTACTCAACAACCTTCCTATCTGTCACAAGTTTCACCATGTTCACTCAACCACAGCCTAATTCAAATAAAACAGAGTCATCTACACCATATGCAACAGAAGTTTTATCTACACTCAAGATTGAGAACATAAGAAAAGTGGGAAAGGAGAAGATTAATGAAGACATAGTTCTATTGTCTAATCTTGTGAATTCTTATGATAATTATCTTGATGGTCGTGTGGGTAATATTCATCTAACAACAGAAGATTATCAACAACTTGATAAGGATGAAGCAGAAAAGATGGATATAATGTGGGGTATGGCAAATCTTGTGAGAAGACCTAGATACAAAACTGGGTTTTGATATGAATACTGTTACTTGTTACAACTGTGGAGAATTAGGTCATTTTTCAAGACAGTGTACTAAACAGAAGAAGTGGGGTAATCACAATCCTTTTAGGAATCAGAACTATAATCGTAGTAGTTCCTAGAGTTAATTAATAAAGCGTGTGATATACATCACTGACAAGGGAAGTGGGGTGGAAACAACTGAAAGTCCTAACAAATCTCTAGTTGTCATTCATGGAGACGATGATGATTGGTCAATTAAATTGAATGTGAATGAACAACAACCTAAAGCCAACATGGCAAATATCACTGAAGTTGAAACAAACTATGTTTCTGATCAAAGTATAATTGAGAAGTTAACTACTCGTGCTGATAGAGCTGAAGAATTATCTCGAACCATTATAAAAGAAAAGATTTAGAAAAAGGTGAAAGATAAATTCAAGAAAGCATATCATTCTATTCCTCGAACACCTGAATCAAGAAGCGTTTCACCTACAACATCAGAAGACTACTTCTTCAATAGTTGGAAAACTACTTATGGTGATACCTCAGGTTTTGAAAATAGTAATCTAGAGGACGATCAAACTAGAGAAATATTGTTTGATGCTGATAGAGAACTTGATGAATGGGGTAGAATGATTACTGTAGAGCTAGAGATGTTAGTTCTTATGGGTGAAGGTTCAGATCTTGAAAGTCTAAGTTCAGAAGTTGATGAATCAAATATGAGGTCAGATTCAGAAGCAGAAAGTACAGATGATCAAATCGATTTTGAAGCATTAAACGAGCAAGCAGTGAACTTACTTAGAAAGTGCATATCGGAAAGTGATCGTGAAAAAGTGTCTGGGTTGACAAGATTGAAAGATATTTAGGATAAACTTTAACATATTCATTTGGGAAAGGGTATTTCAAATGATGATACATCAGTGTCTCTTAAAGACTCCTCAAAATCAGAAGATGAGTTCGATGATGAGAAGAAGACAAACTACTTTGCATTTATGGCTGAGACTTCCTCATCAAATAACGCTCAACAGGTATCTTCTGATCCATCTACTAATACACCCATTGAATGTGTTAAATGTACTGAATTTAAAACAACGATAGATAATTTAAATAAGTCTTATGCAGAGATGCGAGATAAGTATCAAGCAAACCTTGTGACCACTAAGGTTGAAAACGAGTTGAAAGAGCAGATTAAAGTTTATAAAAAATAAATTCAGGATCTTAAATGTTATAACTTTGACATAAATCAAGTTTTAATTAAACTTGTTGACATAATCAATGAATTGAAGAAAGAAAATGAATATGTTAAAGCTAATTAGAAGCTATTTCAATTAAAATGAGATGTTGGGCAAGTGCGTCACAATGGAATGCATTAATGGTGGAAATGAATGACACCAGGGGTAAGGGTATTGGATATAAGTCTGTATCTCCTCCGTTTCAAAACAAATTTCTTAATGCAAATATAGTTGACGGTCGACCAGAAGACTGTATACCTCCTAGTTATGAAGATTATGTTAAAAGAACAAAAAGTGTAGTTCAACTAAGAATGCGACTTCTGATGACACTGCTGAAGGTTCTTTAGATCATGAAGAAGATAAGAAAACTGGTGTAGGATATAATTCTAAGAAAAGAAGGGTGATAACACCGAGTGAACCCGTTCAAATTTTGAGAAATCCAAAGTTTGCTAATAGAACTGTTCCACCTGTTACACCTAAACCTGTACCTAGAGAAAGACCAAATGATTATCCTTTGTTTGTAAGAACACAAGACCCCTCCTCTTCAAATTCTAATAATCAAATTCCATATAGAGGATATAGAGAATTTCGTCAATGTTTTAGTTGTGGTGTGTTTGGACACATTGCTGCTAATTGCCCTAGAAGACACAGATTACCAAGACAGAAGATTGACCTAACGCATAGTGATCACAGATCATTTTATGCTCATAGAACAGGTTCACCTGTAAATGATGAAATTCGTGTTAGAAGACGTACGACAAATGTTGTCTATGTAGATTCAAAGAGAAAGAATTTCAATAGGTCAATTTCTCCTGTGAAGAGTAAGGTTCCTAAAAAGGATACTGAGGCAAAAGTTGCCGAGTCAAGTGATCAAGGTAGAGACTTTGAACTAAAGGCACGTTCACCCTCACAAAAAGCTAGTCTTCGAAAATACTTTTCCCCAAACAGACCACGAGTTAATCGTTCAGAAGCTGGGCAGAATGTGAGACAACAAAAGAGCAATACTTCTCCTACCAAACTGTCTAAGGTTATGGTTTCTAATGATGAGATTCCTCCTGACTCAAATGGGAAATGGATGGAATTTCAAGCTATGGGTGTTGATGGACAACCTACTGCCGTTCGGGCGCGGGTTCCCATCATCAATTAATTTTTTAATGTGATATGCAGGGAACTAGGGTACCTGTAAATAACACCTAGATAGTAGATAGCAGCGCTTCGAGGAATATGACAGGACATCTATCTCTGCTCTCGAATGTTCATCCTATTAAGGGAGGTTATGTTGCTTTTGCTGGAGATAAAGGTGGTCACATTACATCTCAGGGTTTGTTAAGAAATGAGAAAGTCAACTTTGATAATGTGAATTATTGTCAAGAGCTTGCAAACAATTTGTTATCGATTTCGCAAATCTGTGAAAAATCCTTCAAAGTAGCTTTTGATGATGAATATAGCTACATTTTGAAACCAGGATTTTTGATTCCAACAGATATGATTCTAATGAAGGCACCAAGACAAGCTGATTTGTATATGCTGGATACGAATGTTGCTACTTCAACTACTGAATATCATCAAGCTTTTGTTTCTAAAGCAACTGAAAAAGAGTCTACCATCTGGCACAAACGCATGGGTCATTTAAGTTTTCGGAAAATGAATCATCTTATTCACAATAATCTTGTGGAAGGTGTTGATCTTCGATCTTTTTAGCTTCCAGGAACATGTGTTCCGTGTAAGAAGGGAAAGCAGAGAAAGAAAGCTCATAAGTTGGTTAAGTACAATCCAATCTCTGCTCCACTTGAATTGTTACATATGGATCTTTTCGGTCCAATCCATTTTAAAAGCATTGATGGAAGTAAGTACTGTCTGGTTGTAACTGATGATTATTCCAGATTCTCTTGGGTTATGTTCTTGAAAGAAAAGTCTGAGACTTTTGAGAACTTGAAGGTGCTAATCAATAGATTAGAAACAGGTTTTAATCTAAAAGTGAGAAAGATTCTTTGCGACAATAGCACATAATTTAAGAATTAGTATCTTGCAGGTTTCTGTATCGAAAAGGGTAATAATATGCAGTTCAGTTCTGCATATGCTCCTCAAATAAATGGTGTTGCATAAAGAAAGAATAGGGTTTTGATTGAGACCGCTAGAACTATGCTAGTGACTCATCTCTACCTGTTCATTTTTTGGGAGAAGCTGTTGCAAATGCTTGTTACACAATGAATCGAGTTCTGACTGTTAAGCGATTGGGTAAGACTTGTTATGAATTGTTGCATGGGAGAAAACCTACACTGAAGCATCTAGAACCATTTGGTACACCGTGTACCATCTTGAAGAGAAAACCAGGATGTAAGTTTGATGCTAAGGTAGTTACTGGCATATTTCTAGGGTATAGTTCTCCTAACAAGCAAGTCTTCAACAACGAAACCAGATATGTGGAAGAATGGTCTGAAGTTGATGTTTAAAGAAATCAACCGAAAGCTACTCCTAAGAGTCATTGATGTTATGCGAGGTGTATATAAAATAGTTATTAATTTTCGCAGAAAACACTATTAAATACGATACAATTTTACACAAGATATTTATTTATTTATAGAATGGATATACTTAAACCTGGCTACAACACTTATAGGCAGTGTACCTAATCGTACAGTAGTGTAGTTTTTAGTAAGTCCGGTTCGTTCCACAGGGAAATCTTTAAACAAAGCTCAACGCTATATTAGTTTACTTTTAATAAAATACAAATATATATATAAGTAATATTATTATTATAAAGGGGGGTTTTTACCGTTTAATGACCGGTTTGTCGATTTTAAAACTTTAGTCGCAGTTAAAACCTAATGTAAAATATTAAATAAATAAGAGACTTAATTCAAAGCGTAAAGTAAATAACGATAATGAAATTGCAAATAATAAAAGTGCGATAAAATAAACTTGCGATAATTAAAAAGTACGATAATTAAAAGTGTGATTAAACAACAATAAATAAAAGTGCGATAATTAGAAGTGAAATTAAATATAAAATAAAGGAAATTAAATATGAAATAAAAGAATTATGCTTATTTAAACTTCCGTAATCATGATGTTTGACGTGTTGATTTTAGTTTTATGCCCATGGGTTAATTGTCCTTTGTCCTGGATTATTTAATCTGTCCGTCTGGTTTTTGTCCATAACAGTCCATCAGTCATAAATATAAAGTGCGAGTGTCCTCGTCAAATTATTATTATACCCGAAGTTAAATATTCCAACTAATTGGGGATTCGAATTGTAACAAGGTTCTAATACTTTGTTTAATGAATACACCAGGTTATCGACTGCGTGTAAATCAAGATTTTACTACTTTGTTAATAATTACACCAATTACCCTTGAATGTAATTTCACCCCTGTTTTAATTATTCTAGTGGCTATTAATCCATTCCCATGTCCGGTTAAATGAACGATTATTCGTACATATAATTACCCCGCCCATCGTGTCCGATTGAGTGTATATGGTAATTTATAGGGACGCCCAATTGTAAATCTTTATATTAACATTAACAAACTTTCATTTAGTTAAACAAATATAAAGCCCATTAATAGCCCATAGTCTAATTTCCACAAGTGTCGTTCTTTTGTCCAAACCCCAATTATGGTACAAAGCCCAATTACCCAATTTTAGTAATTAGCCCAACATCATGATTACTTCGTTTTAAATAAGCATAATAATAACTTAGCTACGAGACATTAATATAAAAAGGTTGAACATAACTTACAATGATTAAAAATAGCGTAGCGTTACACGGACAGAATTTCGACTTACACCCTTACAACATTCGCTAACATACCCTTATTATTAGAATTATAATTAAAATTAAAATTAAAATATAAATTATATATATATATATATATCGTTTACATATGAGAGAAGAGAGAAAAAGATTGTTGATTTTGATCAGAATTCGGTTGGCTTTATAGGGATTTTCGTTTTTTGGGGCTCCGCGACTCGCGGTGAATTTTGCCTTCAAACTCCGCGAGTCGCGGAGGTTACTTTTACAGCTCAGAGGAGTTTGGCTCTTTGTTTACCGACGGTTTATAATATATATATAATATATATATAATTAATATAATTAATTATATATTATATTATATTTATATACATAGTTAACTTGTAATTTTTAGTCCGTTGCGTCGAGCGTTAAGAGTTGACTCTGGTCCCGGTTCCGAATTTTCGAACGTCCTTGCGTACAATTTAATATCTTGTACTTTGCGTTTTGAATCTTGTACTCTTGTAATTTCGAGACGTTTCTTATCAATAATTGGAACCTTTTTGATTGTCTTTTGTACTTTTGAGCTTTTTGGTCGTTTGCGTCTTCAACTCGTCGAATCTGTCTTTTGTCTTCACCTTTTATTATTTAAACGAATATCACTTGTAAATAGAACAATTGCAACTAAAAGCTTGTCTTTCTTGAGGAATAATGCTATGAAATATATGTTCGTTTTTAGCATTATCAAATATTCCCACACTTGAGCGTTGCTTGTCCTCAAGCAATATCGTCTTGAAATACTAGAATCACTTCTTTATTCTTCACACTTTGTACATCAGTGATTTCTCTACGGCGGTATAAACAATGGTAGTAACGATATGGTTTACAGTCCAACATGACTATAAAAATTTAGATCCATTAAGGAAATTGGATCTTTATGAAAACATTTGATCTTTTGAAAATTAAATCTAGTTTTTACCCTAGATAAGTTTTCCGGGATAACCCTTTACCGGTATTTGCAAAATATTTTTGTGGGTTTGGTGGGTTTCAGAATTGAAAATTTTAGCTCAAAACTTGCTGTTTTGTGTCACCCACTTGCTAACCTTGTATTAGGAAAGCAACACGTCCAGTTTACTTGTTCCGTATATTACCTTTCAGCAAACTACCGTCCGGTTGTAAAGGAAAGCGTTGAACAAGCAACTGTTAAGGCAATGTCTAATGACATGCATTTGTTCATGGTCTAATTACGTGTCGGATGCTAGTACTATCCTTGGTAGGAGCAATAGTAAAGATCATCCTATGATTTTTCGGTCTGGCACAAGGTCCTGTCTCCGACCATGCTATGCAACCACCGTTCTTACGGTTGACACCCGATTTGGTTCAGGTGACCTAATGAATTCTGTTGAATTCCCAGGATTTTACGTTCAATGGTAATGAACACATTGAAAATGGATTTTCAGAAAACAAATCGGTTTTAATTTTGATCAAAATATTTTCTCGTTCAAGCTCGAGTTTAGATATCATTGAATTCCATGAGTTTGAATTCTCAATCTTTAAGGTCAATCTCTAGGATTGAGTAATATCAGTCTTAAAAGCTGATTTTTAATCTTTAAGGAGATTATCCTTTCTGGGGATCTGATTCATTAGTCTTATCAAGCTAATTTGCACGGTGCCCCCCCATTGTACGAGATAAATCCTTCTCATGGTTAGGATAAATCTGACCACATGGCGACCCTGTTTTATGCTGAGGTCCGTGGATTTCCAGCCGATTTTAGTGATGACTTTTCTAGATTTTTCGTCAACCTACAGCTGGTCTGGACGACAACTTCTTGACCTAAATCAAGAAGCGTGTGTCTTTTTCGGAAGACTTTACTTCCTTCAAATGATGGAATTGATTCATCGTGTAGATCCATCTTTCTTTCAAAAGTATTATAGTAAATCGGGTAAAACTGATTAGTATCATCCAAAACAAAAGTACCTGCAATAATCTTGTACAAAAATATGTGATAGATAGTTTTTAATTGAATAACTTGGTACATTCTCCCCACACTTAGTTTCTTTCTTTGCCTTTTTATTCTCCTTTATTCCATTTTAAATGAATTTAAGCATTTTAGGTTGTTTCTCAATTTATTTCCTTTCCGATAATTTCGGTATTATCACCTAGTTTTCACCGTTCATAAATATGTATAAACATGATTTTGACTTCATTTAATTGAAAATTTTTCAAATTTTCACAAAATTTGGCAAATAAACCAAGTATAAACCTGAGAGAATTTATAACCCTTCCCCACACTTAAGATCATGCAATGCCCTCATTTGCATGAAATCAGACTATAATTTAAATTCATGAGGGTGATTAGCGTAGAAAAGTGATTAAAAATACCGAGTTTATAATTACAAAGCTCGTCGAATGATAGATGGCGCCTCATCATTCATTCCTTCATTTGTTATATCATATTTGTTGTTTTACGTCTTGTCGTCAAAATTAGTACCTTTTGCTGAACTTTAATGACAGTCTTTGAAAGTGCGTTGTTTTACCCTGTTTTGTACATAAGATAAAATACAAACATATATATATATATTTTTGAAGTTTGGTTTATAACCCCACTTTTCAAAAATTTATAAAGTATAATATTTTTGGCATACTTTAAATCAATAAAATTAAAAATAATGATAACAAAATTTGTCGCCCCGCCCTCGGGTAAAGTAATTTCGGCTTAATGACCTAGTCTTCAACTCACGACGAATTTTAGAAATCATTTTTTCAACTTAATGAATTAAAGTAAATTTTGTTTTTAAAAACTTAAATTAAAATGCATATTCATTTCATAAAAAACCTACAAAACAAAAATTCAGAATGGAGGGAGAAAACTAGTTCTTTAGTGTCTGCTAGCGGAAAAGACCAATCGGATTCCATTCTCGGAACTACACGAGAACAGAACAAATAACTTTAGACAGCATTATCTTTTTAGAACATTCGAATCTCCCCACACTTAGGTAGCTGTGGTGTTGAAATTGTGATTAACTTCATTGTCAATTTCTCTTGGTCCATAATCAACTTGCCTATCTGTGACTTTTTCTTTAAGCCAGTGCCCGACTTCTTCCGTAATATCCCATAATTCAACTATCTTCGCCCTTTCTTTAGGCGACAGATTGGATACTAACCGGTTACATAACTTAAAGTTCCCCTTACTTCTAGCATCAATAGCCCGTTTAAAAAGTTTCTTCATTGAACTGTTAATAATGGGGTCATTTAATTTCGTATCAATAACGGGGTTCTTTGTTATCATGTCATCATTAGGTGTTACTTCATTTTCCCCACACTTAGGCATTTTATTATTATTAAGCACTACCGTTGGAGTTGGTAAAACAACATGGTTCTTACCAATCATTTTTTCTGGTTCAACGGTTTTGGTTGGTGGAGATTTAGACTTTCGAATCATAAAGGTGATAGATTTGTCACCACTTTTAAGTGTCATTCTTCCATTTCCTACATCAAATAACGCCCCGGTGGACGCAAAGAATGGTCGACCTAAAATTAGAGGAATGTTTGGGTCCTCTTCTATGTCAATGACAATGAATTCGACTAGAAAGGTTAAATTACCTACTTGAATGGGTAGGTTGTCAGTAATTCCAACTGGGTGCTTAATGGTTTGATCAAAGAGTCGAACACTCATATCCGTTGGACTTAACTTACCTACACCTAATCGCTTATATAAGGAAAGAGGCATAACACTTACACTTGCACCTAAATCTGCTAGTGCATCATACATGACACAATCACTAAGTAGACAAGGAACAATAAATTCACCCGGATCACCTACCCTAGGTGGAGGTTTTGGTGGAACTGTCTTCACCGGGTTTATATTTACGGCTTTTGTTTCTTGCACTTTCTTATTCTTTTTCTTCTTCTTCTTTTCAGTGGTATCACAATCTTTATTACCTATCACTTGCTCATACTCAACTCCTTTTCTTGGAAATGGGATGGGTGGTTTGTATGGTGCCACCATTGGCTTTACATACTCGGGTGGTGGTGGTGTAACTTCTTCATTGTTACTCTCATCTAAAACCTTCCCATCTTCTGGTGCTGGTTTTTCAGAATTCGTTAAAACCATATTAACATTCTCATTCCGAGGATTTACTTCAGTATTACTCGGTAGCTTTCCTTGTTCCCTCTCACTCATCATGCTAGCAAGAGTACCTACGTGTTTTTCTAGATTGAAAATGGAAGCTTGTTGAGTTCTTAATGACTGATCAAACCTCTCGTTCGTTTGGGTTTGAGATGTAATGAATTGTGTTTGAGATTCAATCAGCTTTGCCATCATTTCTTCTAGATTTGGCTTTTTCTCTTCGGGTTGTTGTGGTGGTTTATACAAGCTAGGTCTTTGTTGATTGAAAGTGTTGTTTTGAGTCGGTTGGTTATTCGGACCTTGTTGGTTATACCAGTTATTTTCGGGTCCTTTTGGATTGTAAAGAATGTTTTGATTTCGATTTAAGTTTAGCCTTGGCGGTTGATAATTATTTTGATAATTATTTCCCGGCCTTTGGTTCATATAGGAAACATTCTCTCGTTGTTCCATCGTTGGTTCAATGTGACAATCTTTCAATAAGTGTGGTCCACCGCATTGCTCACAACTGATTCGTATTGCGTGAATATCTTTATTCATCTTTTCCATTCGTCTTTCGAAAGCATCTATTTTTGCGGAAACGGAATCAAAGTCATGGCTAGAATCGGCTCTAGCCGCTTTAGATGATCGAAAGATATCTTTTTCTTGGTGCCACTCATGCGAGTGGGAGGCTGTGTTATCAATAATTTTGTAAGCTTCAGTTGCGGTTTTCTTCATAATGGATCCACCGGCTGTTATGTCGATGTCTTTTCGTGTAGCAACGTTGACACCTTGGTAGAATATTTGTACTATTTGGTAAGTGTCTAAACCGTGTTGAGGACATCCTCTCAACATCCTTCCGAATCTTGTCCACGCCTCATATAATGTTTCATTTGGCTTTTGCGTGAACGTAACAATTTCTCCTTGAAGTCTCACGGCTTTGGATGCCAGAAAGAATCGTTTAAGAAATTTTTCAACTAAAACATCCCATGTGTCAATCGCCCCTTCAGGTAACGATTCCAACCAATCTTTGGCTTCTCCCTTTAAAGTCCAGGGAAATAACATGAGATATATCTGTTCATCCTCCACTTCTCGGATTTTAAATAGTGTGCAGATCCTATTAAAGGTACGTAGATGTTCATTTGGATCTTCCTTCGGCGCACCACTAAATTGGCATTGATTAGTCACCATGTGTAGAATTTGTCCTTTGATTTCATAATCTGGCGCATTAATGTCTGGATGAGTAATTGCGTGACCTTGGCCAGTGCGTTTAGCTCTCATTCGGTCTTCCATACTTAAAGGTTCCAGATTCTCCATAATTGAATTTGTTGAATCGGTATCACTAGATGATTCTGATTTAATGGTTCGTTCCTCAACAATCTCTGTTTGAATAATTGGTGGCTCCGGAGGAAAGTTTAGTGGTTCAGGATCTACGAACCGTTCCTGAATATTCTTCGGATTCTCAATTGTGAGGTCGGGTTCAAAAAATGGATTATCGGAAATTTGAACTGAAGTACTTGGTCGACTGGATGACGATTCTAAAGAAAAATCAACGGCGGTTATATTTGCTAAATGTCATGATCTAGTTACAGGTGGTGAACGTACAAAATGTGGTGAACGTCTTGCTCGGTGCATTTACTGAATATCCTATTAGTTTTAAAAAGGAAAGAAAAATTATAATAAGTTATCCAATCAATAGACTTTTCTGATTTTGCCCACGTTTCGAATAGCCAAAAGATGCAGCAGAGGGGCAGGATTCGTTTGGTCTCAATATAATTGAGGACTGTTTGGCTCCAATAACCCGGTCCACGTACAAATCCAACTATTACTACGAATCAGAAAATTTTGATGTCTATCAATTTAACCACTTAAAATAAATTTTCGTAATTTAAAGAAATTTAGATAAGAAGTAGAATAAAAATCTATGTCCTAAAACTAGAATAGCGAGAAATAAGAGAGAAAAAGAGTTCGTCAAAAAAGGTAGAAAAAGAAAAAATGGTTGAAAAATAAAAGGTGACGGAAAAATAAAAGAAACTTATAAAAACTTAAAAATAGTTGACTAACCTAACCTTATTACTACAACTAACTTAAAATTATAATCGCAAATTGAAATTACTAATTGGAATGATAATTGATACATAGTAAAAGGTGTCTAAAAATATTAAAGCTTACAGGAAAAACTAAATCCCAAATGGAAATAACTTAAAAAGAAACTAAAATTTAAAAAGGCGTCGCAAAATTCTAAAGCACCTAAATCTTAGTCTAAAGAAAAAGCACTTAAGGAATTCTACGGCAAAGCCTAAAAATCTAGGAGTAAAAATAACTATGGCAAAAACTAAGTTTAAAATTAAATATGAGAGAAAAATACAAATATTATGCTACAATGATTAAAAAGGGACAAAATATAAAAATATACAAAAAAGTTGTAAAAAGTACAATTTTTATAAAAATATTATTTTTATATTATTTATTTAATAAAACTACTAACTTTACAATTTAATAAAACTAATTAATACTAAATACATAAATTAAATAAAAAGTAAAAGTAAAAATAAAACTAATAATAATAATAATAATAATTAGGGTTAAATAATAATTATAATTAATTAAAACCCGTAATTAATGCTGAATTAGGGCTTCTGTCGCCTGTCAGAGAAGCTCCGCGAGTCGCGGTAATTAATGCATCAAACCCCGCGACTCGCGGGGTTCAAAAATTCAGATGACAGCTTTAAATTCGACGCGTTTTTTCTTTATTTTTATTTTTTTTTATTTTCTGTTTTCTGTTTTTAAATAAATAAAAGATATTAAAATAAAACTTATATTTTTATAAACTAAAATAAAAATAAAGAAACTTATAAAACTTAAATATTTAACAAAATCTTAAAAAATACTTATATTTTTGTTTTTCTTTTTATATTTTCGAATTTTTAAAACGTATTTTTACAAAAGCGACTTTTAATAAAAGTAAAATAAAAATCTTTTTTTTTTATTATATTAGCGTTGCGCTTCCGGCGTTTAAGAGTTTTCCCCGGCAGCGGCGCCAAAAATTACTTGATGTTATGCGAGGTGTATATAAAATAGTTATTAATTTTCGCAGAAAACACTATTAAATACGATACAATTTTACACAAGATATTTATTTATTTATAGAATAGATATACTTAAACCTTGCTACAACACTTATAGGCAGTGTACCTAATCGTACAGTAGTGTAGTTTTTAGTAAGTCCGGTTCGTTCCACAGGGAAATCTTTAAACAAAGCTCAACGCTATATTAGTTTACTTTTAATAAAATACAAATATATATATAAGTAATATTATTATTATAAAGGGGGGTTTTTACCGTTTAATGACCGGTTTGTCGATTTTAAAACTTTAGTCGCAGTTAAAACCTAATGTAAAATATTAAATAAATAAGAGACTTAATTCAAAGCGTAAAGTAAATAACGATAATGAAATTGCAAATAATAAAAGTGCGATAAAATAAACTTGAGATAATTAAAAAGTACGATAATTAAAAGTGCGATTAAACAACAATAAATAAAAGTGCGATAATTAGAAGTGCAATTAAATATAAAATAAAGGAAATTAAATATGAAATAAAAGAATTATGCTTATTTAAACCTCCGTAATCATGATGTTTGACGTGTTGATTTTAGTTTTATGCCCATGGGTTAATTGTCCTTTGTCCTGGATTATTTAATCTGTCCGTCTGGTTTTTGTCCATAACAGTCCATCAGTCATAAATATAAAGTGCGAGTGTCCTCGTCAAATTATTATTATACCCGAAGTTAAATATTCCAACTAATTGGGGATTCGAATTGTAACAAGGTTCTAATACTTTGTTTAATGAATACACCAGGTTATCGACTGCGTGTAAACCAAGGTATTACTACTTTGTTAATAATTACACCAATTACCCTTGAATGTAATTTCACCCCTGTTTTAATTATTCTAGTGGCTATTAATCCATTCCCGTGTCCGGTTAAATGAACGATTATTCGTACATATAATTACCCCGCCCATCGTGTCCGATTGAGTGTATATGGTAATTTATAGGGACGCCCAATTGTAAATCTTTATATTAACATTAACAAACTTTCATTTAGTTAAACAAATATAAAGCCCATTAATAGCCCATAGTCTAATTTCCACAAGTGTCGTTCTTTTGTCCAAACCCCAATTATGGTACAAAGCCCAATTACCCAATTTTAGTAATTAGCCCAACATCATGATTACTTCGTTTTAAATAAGCATAATAATAACTTAGCTATGAGACATTAATATAAAAAGGTTGAACATAACTTACAATGATTAAAAATAGCGTAGCGTTACACGGACAGAATTTCGACTTACACCCTTACAACATTCGCTAACATACCCTTATTATTAGAATTATAATTAAAATTAAAATTAAAATATAAATTATATATATATATATATATATCGTTTACATATGAGAGAAGAGAGAAAAAGATTGTTGATTTTGATCAGAATTCGGTTGGCTTTATAGGGATTTTCGTTTTTTGGGGCTCCGCGACTCGCGGTGAATTTTGCCTTCAAACTCCGCGAGTCGCGGAGGTTACTTTTACAGCTCAGAGGAGTTTGGCTCTTTGTTTACCGACGGTTTATAATATATATATAATATATATATAATTAATATAATTAATTATATATTATATTATATTTATATACATAGTTAACTTGTAATTTTTAGTCCGTTGCGTCGAGCGTTAAGAGTTGACTCTGGTCCCGGTTCCGGATTTTCGAACGTCCTTGCGTACAATTTAATATCTTGTACTTTGCGTTTTGAATCTTGTACTCTTGTAATTTCGAGACGTTTCTTATCAATAATTGGAACCTTTTTGATTGTCTTTTGTACTTTTGAGCTTTTTGGTCGTTTGCGTCTTCAATTGATCGAATCTGTCTTTTGTCTTCACCTTTTATTATTTAAACGAATATCACTTGTAAATAGAACAATTGCAACTAAAAGCTTGTCTTTCTTGAGGAATAATGCTATGAAATATATGTTCATTTTTAGCATTATCAGTCATCTTTAGATCTATAACTATGATGAGCTGATTGACTCGTTTAATCTTGCTCCGAATCATGCAGAGAATGAAGTAGAATTACAAATGCTGTTCGATTTACAGAATGTGCCAGAAGTGTTTGCACCTATTCAAACTCCTGATCCGTCACCATCTATTATTGAACCAGTTCAAGAATCTGATCAAGATCCCATCTAGGATACCTGAAAATCTGATATTTCAAGTGAAAGTTCAGAGAATCCTGAAGATATGGGTGATACTACGAATTTACATCACAATATACATGTTCTTGCACAACCAGTTCCTAGAACTACAGCTGCTCATCCTAGAGAGAATATTATTGGAGATCCTAATGCGTGTGTTCGAACAAGAAGACAAGTTCAGTTTAATGGTCAAGTTGATACTCATATGATAGCTGATGCCGCATTCTTTGAGTATGCATGTCATATTTCCAAGATTGAGCCTAACACAATGAAAGAAGATTTGAAGCATGTTGACTGGGGAATGGCCATACAAGAAGAGATTCAACAATTTCATCGGTGAGACGTTTGGAAGTTGGTAACGAAGCCGAATGGTGTTAAAGTCGTTGATCTCAAGTGGGTTTGGAAGAATAAGTATGACGAAGATGGCAATGTTATCCGTAACAAAGCTAGGTTAGTAGCAAAGGGTTATCAGCAAGATCCAGAATTCGACTATGATGAAGTTTTTGCCCCTGTAGCCAGATTGGAAGCTATTCATATCTTCTTGGCATTTGCTTCGTTCATGAAATTCAAAGTATATCAAATGGATGTTATGAGTGCTTTTCTTTATGGCAAGCTTAATGAAAGAGTATATGGCAATCAACCACCGGGTTTTAAAGATCATCTTCATCCTGACAAAGTTTACCGATTACGGAGAGCCCTTTATGGATTACATTAAGCCCCGCGTGCTTGGTATGGGCATTTATCTAGTTATCTCATCGAAAAAGGATATCAAATTGGCACGGTAGACTATACTCTTTTCACTATAGTTCAAGGTGACGACATTATCTTGGTCCAGATTAATGTTGACGATATCATTTTCTGTTCTACTAAGCAGGAACTCATCTATGAGTTTGAGCAGGTTATAAAGGACGAATTTGAAATGAGCAAATTGGGTCTGTTACATTATTTTCTTGGATTGCAAGTCGAATAGACAGATAACAGAATTTCTCTGCACTAAGCAAAATATGTGAATGATAAACTAGAACGGTTTAGTATGACTCAAGAACGTCCAGTTTCTACCCCGTTAGCGATTAATCATGGAATTTATCTAGATTGTGAAGGGGAACCTGTTGATCCAACTTACTAGCAAGCAATCATCGGATCGCTCATGTATCTTACTACGTCAAGGCTGGATATAATGTTCGCGACATGTCTCTATTCTCGATACTAAGTTAATCCGAACACAGTTCATGTTACAGCTGCCAAAAGGATTCTATGTTATCATTTACATTCTCCTAATCTTGGCATATGGTATTCTAACGATGAAAAGTTTGATATTGTAGCTTACTGATATGGCCGAAACGAACGGTTGTATTTGTGCGATGTCGTTAGGTCGCAACACATCATAATTAACCACCAAGAGGGGGTACTGTTTAAAATTTATATTTAGTGGGGCCTAAATCGTACTACTCCTTATTATGAGTAATGGAAGTATGACCTAGAGTCGTATTTTTAACATATCAATAGAATCGAAACTATATCAAAGCTTAAGGTAGTTATGAAGGAGTAGTGGTTACCTAATTTTTGAGATTTTCTAGTTTATAAGACAGATAAAGTAAATGCGATAAAAATTCGTAATTCAGATAAAGTTAAAACAAGTGCATACTATGATTTTATCAGTTATTCTGCCGAGATTATGGAATGCTGGCACATGAATGGGCAGAGGCCTTGTATTCATTACACTGGTCCTAAACGCCCCTGTCGTAAGACATGTCACTGGGTAATGCGATAAGCTTGAAGATTCTAAATAGACAGCAACATCCCTTAACCACGACGCCCGTGCAGTCTGACTACAGGCATACACGTTCAGACGGCTCATCCAATTGAGCGACTCGGTTGGGTGACGTATTAACATTCCACAAAAGTCTAAACTTTCTTAAGCATAATAGAATACAGGTTTTACCATATCCGAGAGACATGATGTGTTTTAATGCTTTCGTTAATGATTGGTTTTAAAAGATAGTTAGGCCCTTAAAAAGAGTTCAACCATAGAGAACACCATGGCCAAGTCAGGTTGACTTCCATGAACGCGTTCGGTTATCCTAACTGTCCAATCCTTTATGTGTTTAAACAAACAGTTCCTTAATTAACTAAGAATCCCTCAAGCGAGGTGCAATGCTTGAGACCGCGTTATGGTGCAGTGTACTAATCAGCACTGGCCGTGTTCCATGGCCTTACTTAGCAGAGGTACAACTTACAACAACCGTTGTGCTTCAGCATGCACGTACGAAGTTTATATGCTTAGTGACTACACTAACATGGTCTGGGACCGACAATGTACTAAGGGTCTAGTCAGGTGTTTCACTACGAAAGAGTCCTCAGTTGGAATCCAAACCTTGATAGACTTAGTACAACCGGTGTGCCACAGTCGATCTTACATTGTATCCGATAGACTTCTCTTACCAAGGGGTGACATAGATAGTGTACTCTGAATTGGGGTTCGCGACTTCCCAATAACAGAGCCAATAACTACGTTCTATTAGTTGGAAAAGCGATTGAGTTCAAAGCATAATCAGAAAGCATTTCAACAACATACACAGACCATAACATTATTTCAGCATTATAACTGTTTACATCATAGCATACACTAAAGATAACTACTCACTAATCATGGCAACAATATCACATTGTATCCGATGGTCTGGGACTGACAATGTACTAAGGGTCTAGTCAGATGTTTCACTACGAAAGAGTCCTCAGTTGGAATCCAAACCTTGATAGACTTACTACAACCGGTGTGCCACAGTCGATCTTACATTGTATCCGATAGACTTCTCTTACCAAGGGGTGACACAGATAGTGTACTCTGAATCGGGGTTCGGAACTTCCCAATAACAGAGCCAATAACTACGTTCTATTAGTCGGAAAAGCGATTGAGTTCAAAGCATAATCAGAAAGCATTTCAACAACATACACAGACCATAACATTATTTCATCATTATAACTGTTTAAATCATAGCATACACTAAAGATAACTACTCACTAATCATGGCAACAATATCATAGAACATAATGATAGAAGACATTATATAAAGATAAGGGATAGAAGTACCAGTAGAATAAACGAGTTTCGAATACAAAAGTGACAACTTCAAACTCCAGACCACTCCTAATACAATCTTCGGCGTTCTTCTCCGGGTACTAGGTTTCCCGAACAGAGTCGAAGACCTTGAGAGTATGACTAATATTGTACAAGAGAGAGAAAGAAGTGAATTGAAGTGAGTGTTGGAATGAATGAAAAAGACCCTTTAAATAAGCAAGAATTTTGCCTGCAAACGGCTGACAGGCTGTTTGCAGGGCCCGTTTGCCATGCCAAGCCGTTTGCAAGGGATGTTTATCCTGGGCATTTGGTAGGCCATTTGTGAGCGAGGCAGGCAATTTGGCAGGCCATTTGGTTTGCTTGGTCAGCTGAAATTCCTGGATCGTAACTTGATTTCTTGCCTTTCACCGTTTTCGCTCTACAATCTTCGTTTTAGCTCCGATTCTTTTGATTCTTTTTGCACCATCTTCTTAATTACTTGTTCTTCAATTCTATCCGATGAAGTGGGTATTTTGCAGATAAAGTTTGAATCTTTCTTGTTTTTGGGCCTTAACGTGAATTTTTAGCCGATATCAAATATCCCACACTTAGACTATGCTTATCCTCAAGCAAACTCTCATTTTACCTTAAGAAATCTTTTCGGAGTTTCTTTTCTAATTGCCCAAGCGGTTTGCTTTTTTTTATAAGAGTGAAAGATAAGGTGAGTCAACTACATTATTATTGAAACTATCTCTTCAAGCATGCGAGGAGGTTACATGACATAGGCTAGCTTTCACGGGTCACTCAAATCACACAAGTGTTTAGCGTCCCCTATAGATCTAAGAAATGAATTCACTCATAGCCAGTCATGCTGCCCTCATCGTCGTAGAGGCTTGATAAAGACTCAAATCCTTGCTACTAAAGTGAGAACGGTAGTAATCTTAGTTTCTAGGTCATTTGCCAATGGTGGAAAGGAATTTTGGAGTGGTAGTGAAGTTGTTTTTGAGGGGTGAGAAGAAAGGGTGATATAGTCGTTAGGCAGACTTTTATTCGGATAGATAGGAGTGCTTAAATTTTGAGAAGCACTTTTGAACTTTTTCTTTATTTGATAATCATTTTCGGTCAAGTTCTTCTTTGGAGTTTCTCTTTTATAAGTTCTGCTCCTTTTTTCAGAACTTTGAAATTTTTTTTTTTTGGAGATTTCATCTTGAGAAACTTTTTGCCGGTAAACTTTTTCAAGACCATTGCCATGATACTTGAGAGGTTTATAACATCGGGTTTTTCGGAAGGAATCTCATTTTCTAGATTTTTTCAAGACCATTGCTTGTGACGATACTGGCTGGCTTACAATCCTTGCGTCTTTTACTGATCGGCTCATTTGTCATCCTTTATTCTTCTACTCTACTTTATTGCACGAGTTTCCTCCCGAGAAGCACTTTTGTTTAATGTCATTGGCTCGACCGTAGTGAATGCCTTAGGAAGCAAACATTCCTCGCTGATGGTTATAATCTTGATCTTCTCGAGGGAATGTGAGTCTTGGTGGGTAAATCCTAAGAAAGTGTCGGACTAACATTGGTAGAAGATCCGGTACTTCTCTTGAAGATCTTCTGAAAGATAATTAGTGCGCAGTTTCGGCTCGTGATAAATCTTGAAGTCCAATGAGAATATGATCCACGGCTCTGCTAGTTGATCTATGAATGTCAATCATTGAGGCAGTGCTGGTGGTGATTATCTCTCTGATAGGATGCTCATTTCGGAGGTCTTCAAACAGTGTTAGAAACTGTATCTTCAGTATCTCAAAATCTTCGGAATGGTGATCTCCACAGTAAGAGTCTGTAGCTTTGCACTGATTAGTTAAGAGACGAAACTGAAAAAAAGTGAACATCAATCCTGACACGAGCATCAACGTCACCGTCTTTGAGTATATCTCCCAACAACATGCTTTAAATGTGAACTTGAATCTGTGGATTCGTGGAAGATACGTGATATCTGCTTCGTAATATAGGTTGCGATGTTGACTCGATCTGGTTTAAGATGAGAGAACGGATTGTTGCGCCTTACTTCCTCTGTAACTGCATCTCGTAACTCTTTGATAATCAGATCAGCATGGTGATCAACTATTACGTAAATCACTAGCCTGTCTGGTGTGCTTTCGAAATTATCTCTTTTCAAGAGAGTGAAAAAGCTGTGAATATCCTCGATCATTTGCAAATCAGAGTGATAAGTCGGGCGTCCGGTGGAAAGATCCATGTAATTTTGGATGAGAGTCAATAGTGCTCGTTGGTTTGCCGAGAACGGAAGTGAAGATCCGGCTAAGGCATTGTAAACCATAAATTAAATAGTCGTATGATCTCGACAGAATCTTGTCTTAAGAATAGTGCGAACCACTGAATTGTGCTCTCGTTTCCTTTCTTCGTGGTAGATATGTTCGTGAAGAGTGTTGATAAAGTCTTGAATACGTTCTTCTAGGATTTCAACATCACTGTTTTCTCTTTGGAGATAGAGGTTGTATTCTTCTTGGATAGCCATAACTCATTCTGTTAAGTGTAGTGTGAAATCAATTGGTTGATGTACGGATGGCTTCAAGAATATCTTCAAATTCATCGGTATCCTTGATGAAGGTAATCATGCCTGCGTGTGTAGATATGACCGGAATCCGTTCTGAAGAAGAGTCCGGCTCCCCTAGATCTGATTCGGTTTGAGAGTGTGAGTTATCCAAAATGTCTTCATGTTGCTCTTCCTCGTCATCATCGGTATAATGTTCTTTTGAGGATTCGTCTGATGAACGGGTTTCTTCAGTATTCTGGTTCTCTACTTTGATACTTGCAGGGTCGATTTCTATATCTTTACCCTCAACCTTGTCAGTCTTCTTCTTGACACGAATGATTAATCTGTGATCTTCCGTCTCAAGCCTCATTATTTCTTCATGACACTTAATGCTTAGAGAGGGTATTATCGCAGCTTCTTTTACGTCTTCCATTTCCTCATCCTCTTCAGATTCCTCCTCTTCCTCTATTTCTCCGCTGAGATCCTCTTCTTCCATTTCTAGGTCGTCTGCAGACTGTGATTCGATACCCATCTCGATATCATTGGCTGTCGGTGAAGACTCGTCATCGGAAGTGATCCATCTGGTGGAAATAGAAAACATCTCTGCCTGTCCAGAAAGATCGGTTGGTCGGTCAATTTTGAAGCAAACACTCTGTAATAACCCGACATTTTCCGCCAAATAATTAACGAACCTTAGTTAAAATATATGGTTTTATACGCTAATTTTTTTTAACAAAAGTTAGTATATGTTCATTACCATAAGAGTAATTTCAACGAGACTTGGGTAATTGATTCACCGACTTTTATAAACTTTCGATCATCATCATCAAATGAAATTTAAGAAATGAATAAATAAATATATTTCAAATGTACAAGGACTAGAGTGTATATTCGATATAATAACAAAAATTAAATAAATAAAATAATTTAAATAAATGAAGGATTAGATTAAACAAATAAATTAATTAAATAGATAAATTAATTAGAGTCCTAACCATGCATAAACTCTCAAGTTCTATCCTAAAATTAGGAATCCTAATCTTATCATGAACCTTCAAAATCTAACCTAAACTAAGAGTCCTAGTGTTCTACAAACTTCCGAACACTAATCCTAAAGAGTCCTATCCTAATCCTAACTCTAACCATCTAGCTTATATAAACCCATGATTTCACCTCATAATTATTCACCACAACAACAGAGAAAAAAAAATATATCACAAGTTGCTTCCTTATTTTTTTTTTCTAAACCCCACAACCATCAACATTTAGTCATTCTGAAACCCACTTGCTGCGACTCATGTTTTCTATTGGCATCCTAAAACCAAAACTCATTTGTTGCTTGTTATTGGTTCGACAAGACCACCGTCACCATATATAATTTTCTTTTCTTCGATTGTTGGTAGCAGAAACAAGCAATCACCATCACTAGGGATGGCAATCTCCATCCGACCCGACGGACATCCATCCGACTCGATCCGTTATTGATGGATATGGATGAACTAAATGGATGAATATTGGATATGGATATGGATATGGATGTTTATTGGATCGGATAAATGACAATTTATAATCCACGGATGAACACGAATTAACCCGAAATAGTTAAATATATATATATATATATATATATATATATATATATATATATATATATATATATATATATATATATATATATATATATATATATATATATATATATATATATATATATATATATATATATCTGTATCTATATAATTTACAACTGTTGCCAATTATCTGTGTTATAATTTAACTTCACTAAATAATTTCTTGCAATTTGGCGGGTTATTTTTTTTCCTTTTCCCTCCACTTCACTGAAAAGATACCTCAAAATATTAATTAAGTACTAGTGTACTACTACTATTATTTATTAATAATACACACATTAAAATTAAAATTGGAAGTCTAAAACAATTACTCCTCAGCTCCGTCTCTTAATTGTACAAAACCCTTTTTTTCAAGCGAACCATTTACGGACTCACGGTGTAGCTCTCATCTCCAATCTAAGGTTGGTTTTCAATTCTCTGTCATTCTTGTAACATGTATCTCTTGTATAATTTCTTTTATTTAATTGTTGATTTGAGTAAAGTATGAAATTTATGAAATTAGGGTTTTTTGATTATTGATTGTAGAGAAATTTATTTGATTGGTTTTGTGCTCCTGATTTGTATAAGTTTAATAGTTAAGTTTATTAATGTCATATAGTTTAGATTCTGAACCCACTTTTATCTACTATATAATATATAAAATAGTTTAAATTGAACTCTAAGTTATACTTTATACGGCTAAATCAATGGCAATGGCTATTTACAGTGAAAAACTCTTATAGATTTGAAAAGTGTAGGCAAGTAGGGAAACAAAAAAATCAACCATGTGAAGCAATTAATTTCAAAAGTTTGAAACAGGAAACAAACAAGCTGTCTCATCCTTTGGGATATATGATGAGTCTAAAGGAGTACGTTTTATATTAATTATAGAATTTCATATATCTTCTATTATTACATTAATCAACAGTGAGTGTAGTTAGCCATAGATTTAACTAATAAAAGAAATTTGGTATTTGTTTGTAATATAAGAACTGCTTTGTTTGTTTTTGTGTTTTTAGATTGTATTATGTTGCTTTTGTTTTAATAATCAAGACTCTCATTGATATATATTTAACTGTGTTAAATTTTTGAGTGTTATTGATTTGCACATGGCCGAGCAATGGATTGTAAATATTTACTTTTATGCTATGTATATTTCTTGTATGGTGTTAGCTTAACTTTCAAGTGGGGGTTTTTTGTAGGCCATGGAGAAAGAAGTGCCAAAAAATGAAAAAGGTAGTGCTAGTGATCCTCTCGTAGAGGATGAACATGTTGATACTCAAAATGTAAGTAGAGGAAGAAAACGTACGTCAAAAGCTTGGAATATCTTTGAAGATCCCGTTGAAAAAGATGGTCAACTGATGGCCAAATGCAAGGACTGTAAGAAATATTATACAGCTAAAAGCACGGGTGGAACATCGCATTTGCTTGATCATGCCAACCGTAGGTGTTCAATGAGGCATTTTAAAGTGGAGAAAAAATAGCAAACATTAAAGTTTGGTAACAAAGATGGTGATGATGAAACAGAATCGGTTATTGAATCCAAATTCAAGCAAGAAGTTTCAAGGAGTAAGATGGTTGATATGATTATAATTCATGAGTATCCTTTGTCAATGGTTGATCATGTTGGTTTTAAAGATTTTGTTGCTAGTTTAAATCCAAAGTTCAAAATGATAACTCGAAACACATTAAGGAGTGATATTTTGAAGATGTTTGCACTTGAAAAGATGGCTTTGAAGAAGTTCCTTGCAAATCATGATAGTCGAATTGCTCTTACTACTGACATGTGGACTGCCTCTAATCAAAAGAAGGGGTACATGGCTGTTACAGCTCATTTCATTAACAGCGAATGGATATTACGAAATCGCACTCTTAGGTAAGTAATACCGATTTACTAATGTTACTTGTCTTTTTATTACTGAAACTTTGTTTTTACTTAACACTTTATTTTCATTATTTTTTGAATGATAGGTTTTCTTATGTGCCTTGTCCACATACAAAGGATGTTCTTGCAGCTCTTCTAATGGATTGTGTATATGAATACGGGCTGGATAATAAGCTTTCATCAGTAGTTTTGGATAACTGCAGTACAAACGATGCGATGATAGATGTTATCAAAGGAAAATTCGATGCACAATCTATTATCTTGGGTGGAGACTTCTTGCACATGAGGTGTGGTGCACATATTCTTAACATAATCGCTAAAGATGGTTTGAATGCCATAAAATTTGAGATTAATGCAATTCGTGATAATGTTGGATTTTGGTTAGCCACTCCTAAAAGGCTTAAAAAATTTGAAGATGCGGCTCGGACTTCGAAGGTTTCTACAACCAAAAAACCAGTTCTTGATTGCAACGCCAGGTGAATTCAACCTACTTGATGCTTGAAGCTGCGATTCCATATAAAGATGTTTTTCCAAAACTTAAGCGTTTGAATACGCGGGTTAAGATACCTTTACCTTCAGAAAACCAATGGGAGTTTGCAACAAAGGTTTCTGAAAAATTGGAAGTGTTTAACAAGGTTACTGAGTTGTTTTCGGGGAGAAATTATCCTACCTCCAATTTGTATTTCTCTGAAGTTTGTGAAATAAAAATCCAGCTGAAATCTTGGTTGAAGTCTGATGATCAAATAATAGTACAAATGGCGATGAACATGATCGCAAAGTTTGATAAATATTGGTCAAACATTAATGGCCTTATGGTAGTGGCTACTGTTTTGGACCCTAGATTAAAGATGGATTGTGTTGAGTTTTTCTTCAAAATAATTTATGAACATAAGTTTGACGAGGAAAAAGAAAAGATTGAAAGGTTGCTTAGTGTTTTGATGTTAGAATATAGGGATAAGGCCAGTGCGAGTGTTAAATCTGATGCATCCGAAAGTACGCCTACTGATAGTGGTGTTCTTAATCCTAGCTCTAGCAAAGGTCGAAATTCTTTTTCGGTTCATAAGCAGAAAAGCAAAAAAAGGAAGTTAAATGTCAATGCGGAGTTGAGTCGTTACCTAGAGGATGATAAATTACCTGATGATGCTGATATCCTTGCTTATTGGAAGGCTAATTTTCAGTATCCAACTTTAAGAAAGATGGCCAAAGACTTACTAGCTATACCTGTTTCAAGTGTTGCTTTAGAGAGTGCTTTTAGCACGGGTGGTCGGGTTCTAAGTCCCCATCGTTCTCATCTACATTCAAACACCGTGGAGGCGTTAATGTGTCTATAAAACTGGAAGATGGGCGGTTGTCCAGGTATATTATATTACTTGAAAACTTTGAATCATGTATGCATTGATATCTTGCCATTGTTAGTTACTTGTTAAAGCATGAGATACTATATTCATAAACATACACATCTGAATCATGGATAATCTGATGTAGAAGCCTATTCCTTATAATATGTGGCTACTGTTAATTTATAACATCTTAGATACATACTTATAATAACATGTACCATCAGTTTCACTTTCTTTTAATTATCTTTAGCTTTATTGTCATTTTTCTAGAACTATATAATGTAGTAGTATGTTGTTTTAATGTAGTTTCCTTTATAAAAGACTCATTTGCCAATGCTTCTCTGTTTGAAGATTCGGATAACCATTCACGTAAGCGGGTAGCTGTTGATGAGGTATTTATTTTAAAGCATTGTGCAACTTTCATTCAAATGAAAAATAATATATTTCTTGTGTTTGATCATTTGTTTTTTTTTTTTTTCTAATGTAGTATGAAGGCAATGATGTGTATATGACCAATGACTTTTGGGGTTTGAATGTGATTTCAAGTAATCAAGAAAGTGTGCAGGAGCTTATTATCAATACTTTTGGAAATTTATAACGATATCTATTGACTTGGTTGTGCATCTTAGTTAGAATATCGACTTTTGGTTGTATAAGGTATTTAGTACTATGACTTTTGGTTGTATTAGGTATTAAGTACTATGACTTTTGGTTGTACAGAGTAGAACCAACTAACTTTTGATTGTATAAGTATTAAACAAACTATGACTTTTGATTGTCTTAAGTTAGAACAAATTATGTAATGTTGGTGATATAAGTTTGTATGCATTTACATGTTGTTGATATGTACTTTTGTAAAAATTTGTATGGATATGGATGTTTCACCCATTAACCCGCTTAATCCGATGGATATGGATATGGATGGATGAATTAAAATTAAATGGATATGGATATGGATATGCATTAGAAAAATTAAATGGATAAGGATATGGATATGGCACCACCCGGTCCATATCCGATCCATTGCCATTCCTAACCATCACCACTTTGTCGCCACTTTGTTTGCTGTTGTTGTCGTCAAAATAACCACCATTACCGCCACTCTGCTGCCTTTTTGCAGCCATAAACCGCCACCACCCAACACCCATTAAGCTGCATTTTTACAACTGAAAAGCACCCTAAACCGCCACCTGTTTGACTCGGGCTGCTGCTGCTGCTCCTATCCTTCTGTTTCTGCTCGAAAATAGCAGCCCACAAGCGAAGCTTTTGCTGCTTCTTCTGCTAATGTTCGGCAGCCCAAAACGCACCCCAAAAACACCCTTCGGATACTGTAAAGAACCGAGAACCACCACCAATTAACCACCACTCAAACACCTCTTTTTTTGCTGCAAAACACCTCTGAAAATTGCTGCTGTTCGGGTTCTAAAACAAGGCCGAGAACCACCATCGAACACAACAAAATCATCGTACGCACCACCACCGAAGCAAGCAAGGCTACTGTTGTTTGCTTGCTGTTCGCAGCTCCTATTTGAGGTTGTTTCTGGTCGAAAACCACAGCCAAAAGCCACATTTGGCTGATGCTCAAGGCTGCTTTCGGTTCACAGCTGGTTACTGTAACAACCCACACTTTTCCACTTCTAACTTAATGCGCATAAAGCTCTGTACTTATTATGAATGTAAAACTTACTTAAACAAAACGTTGACCGAATAGTAAACTTTTAGTCGACACAATCTGTTAAGTAAAGTTTGTATATTTCTAATTTATAAGTACTAAACTCTATGTAAATAATAAATGTATTAACTATATAAACTATGAAATAAATGGGAAACAATTAAACATAATTAAACTAGTAGAACCAATATGATAAATTAATGATACTTACCAATTAGTAAAAAAAATGAAATACATATATATATATATATATATATATATATATATATATATATATATATATATATATATATATATTGAGCCGTGAAAAAAAATATAAATATATAAAAGAAATATTAAAAACAAATTCGGACTGATTTAAAAAAATAAATAAATAATTATAAAGATAATAAAAAAAAAGATAAGATCAAATCCTAACTTAATTCAAAATTGTTCCATGGAGAGTTGAGTCCATCTCCAACCCAAATTCTCAAGTCTATATAAACCCTCCTCAATTTATTCACAAATCCATTCTTGTGTTCTCCTATTTGTCGACTAAAACAGCCTCTAAATCCCAACTTTTCTGTCGACTAAAAAAAAACTCTCCTTTAAACCCTTTGCTAGTCGATCACCAAAACAGCCCCAAAACCCTCAGATTTTGGTTGAGTTCCTGCTGTTGTTGTCGACCCAAAATAAAACTAAACAGCCCCACCTGCTGCTGCCTAAGTCGCCTATTTCTGCTCCTGTTTCGACTTCAATTCAGGTTAGTTTTTCCCACTACATTCGACCTCCTGCTGCTAGATAAAACCGCCACCCAAAGGCTATTCAAAACAGCCACTGTTGTCGTCCCATTACTGCTGCTAAGCTGCTGTTTTTCTGCTCAGTTTTGCCACCCAAACTGCCACCTTTGCTACTATTTTTGCAGCCACGAACCACCACAATTCACCACCTTCGAACACCACAAAACTACCAATTTTGATCATTGTTGCTTCTACTTAACCGCTCCTCTGCTGTCGCGAATTGTAGCAGCTTCTCCTGCTGCTATTTGGATCGAGTTTGACCCCTTGTTGTGCGACCTTGCTGTCATGACCCGAAAAATTTCGACTAATATTGAACCAAACTCACGATACGATTTCATAATTCTGACATGATAAGTAAAGTCCTTCATGTTGCATCTCAAAAATTTTGAACTATTTTCGTACATTCGTTTGACCTTCGATCATTCCCGACGATTCACGAACAACTATTTGTATATATATATATATATATATATATATATATATATATATATATATATATATATATATATATATATATATATATATATATATGATATAATATTTGAAATATTATATGATTAAATTTTGGAAATAAATATGTAAAATAATATGCGATGTAATGAAAATTTTTATTAAATATATAGATATATATTTGTATAAATATGTATATAAATATTTCTTGTAAATATATAAAATTATATAAAACCTATTTGTTTAAAAATATATAATATATTTATTTTAGTAGTTAACCTTGCTATTTAAAAATATTTATATATAGAAAGAGAATATATTAAAAATAAATGATTTCAAGCTTAAATAGTAAACACTTGTAAAACTCGGTTGGCATTTTGTTAGTGTTCATATAGATCTAATACATATATATGAAGGATTAAGATAAAACTTGAACTATAAATTGATTACGAAGATTTTAGATTTGTTAAAAATATTTTTTTATCTTTTTAGTTTGAATATTAATACTCCGTAAATATTAATTGGAACTTAAAATAAATAATTACCGAACCTTTTTGATCAGGTTTCAAACAGTTAATGACTGAAATAATTAAATATATTTAAACTAAAAATTTAGGATTTTTAGGAACACTTTTATACGTTAACTGTTTAGCAATGGACACGATATAGCCATCCGGGATAAACTGTCGGTAGAATCAATCCAAATTAGACGATGGCTTTACTATTTTAAATTGAATTCACGTTTTTTATTATAATATGATAAAATGCACTGATTGAAGAAGTTAGATTCTTGTTCCTTTCTCTTTCATTTACATATTATATATACATATACATTTATGCTTTTAGGAACCCACTTCTAACTTTCCTGATGATACTTCTTTGTGCATATGTATTCGATGGCCATCACACCCAACTCAAACAACCACCATTAAACTAGTATTTAAGAGCACCAATATCAAACCCATTTGATGCTATAACCATCATAATCCATCGAAATCCAACACCATAACCATTGTCTTTCGCTTGCCCGATCATATTTCCATTCATGTTTTCTGTCAAATAAAACTAACCCAAAACCATCACCTTACCCATCGATCAACCCCCACTAGACCATCGTGTACCATCAACACCACCGTGAATCACCATAACCCGTCTTTCTTTCTCTCATTTTCTCTCACTGCAACCATGTAACCACCACTTTTTCTCTTCCTGTTTTACGATTAACCGACGCCTCCATCACCAAAACCAAACCATTGTGAACCACCATATTCGTTATTTAATTTCTTTTACTACTGTCAAATCGCAAAATATCACCAAGAAATACCACCATTGTTGCGGTTTTTTTTTCTGTTCTGTCATGAATAATTAAAGCACCAGCATCACCGTTTAATCACATCTCAAACTGCTACAAGTTTCTGTTTCAAACCTCAAACAAAAACCACGATGTTACTGCTGTGGTGATTGTGTTTCCTCTTCGGTTCCTGTCGAGATGAATGATACATATATGATGATGGTTAGGATTGATGATGATTAACGATGATGATAAGTGATGATGTTGAACCAACGACGGTGAACCCTACTCCTAACCCACAACAAACGATCATCACCACCTTATTTATTTCGACACCCATCAACCACAACCCACAACTGCCACCATCACTTTCGAACCTGAACACAAACTCCATCGTTAAAACTGCAAACCATTCTGTTGTTATTTGATCACAGCAAGACTGATGTTCCAAACTGTAGCCACGATGATTTCCATTTCTGTTCGAAGACCCATTTAACATCACCTTGCAAACCTTCGTCCACCTCAAACCGCCACCCTATCACCACCTTGAACCACCTCCGTTGGACCACTTCACTACTGTAAACGTAAACCACCACACACATGCAACTGCTGCTGCACAAATTCGCTGTTTTGATGCTGCTACTGCACTATTCTGTTTATGATTATAATGATGGGACATGATGATGATCGTGATAATATGATGAAAATGAGATCATGATAAAGATCATGATGACGAACAGATCATGATGATGAGGACGATTATAATGATGCAGCGAGATGTATGATGATGATGATGATGATAAAGTTGTGATGGATGAGAATGATGATGGCACGATGATGATTAAAAAAAAGAAACATGTAGATCCGCTACATATTTTCTGGTTCCTGGATTGAATCAAGAGCATACATATATATTGATGTGCTCGATTTGGAGTTGTTGGGCCAGAATCAAGGAGTTGGGCCTGAGATCGAGTTGTTGGGCCAGAATCAAGGAGTTGGGCCTGAGATCGAGTAGTTGGGCCTGAGATCGAGTAGTTGGGTCGAGATATGACATGATTTCGGTTGGGCCGTAATAATAATTGTGTTGTTGGGCCAAAAAAAAATACAGGGGTTAAAAATAACTAGATTACATACAATTTCAAAAAGATAGATTGGCTCAGGTGGTTGGGTGTATTTGTGTGTAGCGAGAGGTCGAGGGTTCAAGCCCGGACTATGGCAATTCTTTTTAGAAAGCTTATTTTTGAGGTAGTTAAATTATTATTATTACTATTATTATTGTTATAATTAGTATTACAATTATTATTATTATTATTATTATTATTATTATTATTATTATTATTATTATTATTATTATTATTATTATTATTATTATTATTATTACTATTACTATTACTATTACTAATATAAGTATTAATTATCATGTATTATTATTATTAATATTATAGTTAAATTATTATTATTATTATTATTATTATTATTATTATTACTATTATTATTATTATTATTATTATTATTATTACTGCTACTACTAAGTACTAAGTATTACTATCAAAATTATTATTTTCATTATCATTATTATTAAACTTATCTTTTATTAAAAACTACTATTATTATTAAAAGTATCATTCCTACAAAAATTATTATTTGATTATCATTAAAAACTATCATTTTCTTTATTAAAACTTTCATTATTAAAAGTAACATTTTTGTTATTATTATTATTACTATTATTACTATCATTATTATTATTACCCTTAACTTAGTATTATTACAATTATTAATTTTTTCAAACAGAAGATATTTATATAAAAATATGTTTATGTATACTAATATTACATAATATCATGTTTTAACTATTATAATATTATTTATATTGATATAACGTTAATTAAATCATATATCAAATAAGCATTATAATATATTATAAGTATTAATAAAATTATATATAAATATTAATCTTAATACATAACTTAATATATATAAATTTGTTTGATTTCATTTATATGTGTTAATATATATAAATGATATAGGTTCGTGAATCCGTGGCCAACCCTGCATTGTTCAGTTCCGTCGTATGCATATTTTTACTACAAAATATCGTATTGTGAGTTTCATTTGCTCCTTTTTTAAATGCTTTTGCAATATATATTTTTGGGACTGAAAATACATGCGCTGCTTTTATAACAGTTTTACGAAATAGACACAAGTACTTAACATTCTACGATTGAGTTACGAATACACCGAATATCACCCCTTTATAGTCTGGTAATCTAAGAATTTGGGAACAGACCCCCAAATTGACGTGAATCCTAAAGATAGATGTACGGGCCTTGACAAGCCACGGTCAGAGAATTTGAACTGCTTTAGTAGTTCGATTTTAGTATACAACCGCTAGCTTTAAAAGGAATGACCTGTTTGTGAGGTGTACACAACGGTTATTTTTAAAAGAGTAGCCTGTTTGTATGCTGTGAGCATATTCGCGATGCGGTATGCGGGGGATATTCTAGATGCATTTTGTTAATGTCGTTTACCACGTGTTTAATTTCGTATGAATAATTTTTACAGCAGTGACCAGACCTACACAGATTGTTTTCGAAATATGAGTATCTTGTGGTCTATTATATTATTGAAAATAATTGTTTACGACAAACTAATGAACTCACCAACCTTTTGGTTGACACTTGAAAGCATGTTTATTCTCAGGTATTAAAGAAATCGTCCGCTGTGCATTTGCTCATTTTAAAGACATTACTTGGAGTCATTCATGGCATATTTCAAAAGACGTTACATTCAAGTCATTGAGTTCAATAAGGATTATTATTAAATAAATGACAGATTAAGTCATTTATAGTTTGGATATTATGAAATGGTTTGCATGCCTGTCAACTTACGATGAAATGAAAGTTTGTCTTTTCAAAATGAATGCAATGTTTGTAAAATGTATCATATAGAGATCAAATACCTCGCAATATAATCATATGTTATTGTATTCGTCCTTATGGATTAGGACGGGTCGTCTCATGTGGTATCAGAGCGGTGGTCTTAGCGAACCAGGTCTTGCATTAGCGTATCTAACTGATAGTTGTTAAGATGCATTAGTGAGTCTGGACTTCGACCGTGTCTGCATGTCAAAAGTTTTGCTTATCATTTCTTATCGGAAATTACCTGCTTATCATTCTTAGTCTAGACATATCTTACTGCGGTTAGTGCATTGATAGTGTATAGACAAAATTCATATCTTAGCGTATCTGTTACTATAGACTTTTCCTCACGGCTTCTGTAGATTCCTCCGTAACTTATGGGATTTTAGTATTATATATGCATATGTAAATTATGTATTACAGGATACTAATCTACATCCTATAATCTAATTCACATCAAAAATCCTCCATCTGATCGTACGAGATGGATCTCTCAACCAGTTCGAATTCCTCGAATTCCGACAGCTATTCCGATATGGATATCCACCTGAGCTCCGAAAGCAGTGTAACCGGAATGGATCAACCAATTAGTCATCTCCAATTCTGAATGAATTGGAGATGGGTTCGTGATCTACTTAATCATTGGAGACAAGAAGAAGGTGATCCTTTCTATCCACCGAATTTCCATCTTGGCAAAGAACCTGAAGCACTTACCGGCGAACCTATTCGAAGCACCATTTTCAGCCTCATTTCTAGGGTAGCTTGTCACGATTATATTCTATCCACAATCCTAAACCTTATTCAATCGCTCGTTTCGACCGACAATCATCCCGGAATAATGGAAGAAGTCAACGAGCTTCGCGCTCGAGTAAACAATTTGGAGAATATGGTGCAAAACTTACCAGCTTCAACAACATCACTAGCACCAACAGTACCACCAACATCAACATTAGTACCACCAATAACCACATCCGCACCGCAAACCTCAACTTCAAAATCTGTCCCACGAGCATCAATGTCGTACGCACCATAGATACCAAGGAGTACTAATAAAAAAAATCAACGATGAAGTATTGATTTATAACTTCATTGAAGAAATATTAGGTAGCGATTATGTAATCTCTAAAGTTTTAGAGATTATTCATTCTAGTTCTAACCGAAAACCAAATGTGATTAATATCATATTAACTCATTAAATCCATGATTACATCTGAAGAAATATATAGGTATATATATTTTCATAAAGATTGTAATTGAAAAATTCTTTTGTACAAACTGTTAATGATGAGAATATTTTAATGGGTAGGTAATACCCGAGAAATATTTAGATTTCACATTAATAAGTTACACAGTACATTCTTCCAATCTGATTCAACAGTCATTTACTATCATACTTACATCCACAGATATACGTATCCGTTCACCGCAGAATAACCATTTTCATTCGATTTCATATTTGGATTTTGACCTATCAGAATCCAACAAGTGGCATAATGAAGAAAACTTTGGACAAAATAAAATTTGTTAGAAACAAACAAATTAACTATGAGAAATTTTGTTAAGAATCCACACTAACAAAATCCTAGCTAACTATTCCTAGCTAACTGTTCCTAATTCCCTATTACATTTTAATTATAGCAATTTAATTCTCGCAATTTAATTCTCGTAATTTATTTATCGTAATTTTAATTCTCGCAATTTTATTTATCGTCATTTAATTTCTGTTATTTATTTTACGCACTTTAAATATCGTCGGATAAATCGGGACACGTATACAATGTTTTGACATATCATATCGACGTCATCTATATATATTATTTGGAATAACCGTAAGTCACTCTATTTTGCGGTAATGCTCGAGTTAGCATATAAAGGGGTCGACGTTGATTCTAAAATAATATATACACTTTGAGTTATGATCGAGTCTGAGACATGTATACAATGGATCACGATACGTATTAATTAATTCGAATAATTGTATATTAAACTATATATGAAATATTGGGCTACTAACTGTGGACTACTAACTGTGGACTACTAACATTGAACAATTAAAATGAATTAAAATAGTGATTATAACATATGAAACTAAACATTTCTTCAAGTTTGCCACTTGATTTCATCTTAAACCTCATTTGTATCTTGACGATTACAATCTGCGTTCAAACTCTTCAAGATTCTTGAAAATACCTCAATTAAGAAACAATCGAGAGGATGATCCAAACACACGTTATCTATGAAAAGAAGGACTTATGCATATAGTCATGCATCTGGAAAACTCTTGGAACCTAAGTAGAAGTTATGATTCCTTGGCGTTGTTATTATCGAAAATAACTTTACTATCCCTCTCCAAATTAGCCAATTTTGTCACAGCCCCATCAAATCAACTTCGACTTTCCGTTCGAATCAACCTTATTGTAACTTTGATATATACGTTGCTATTGTTATTGTTACCGGGAAACCTTTTATATTCTGCAATATTACCAACAGATGTACCAGCAACCTCGTTGCTCCTTGGCTTAAGTCTCCCCAAAAATTTGCTATACTTATTTATTGAAACCCTATCATGTACTCATCGACATCTTGTAATGATAGTTTCTATACCAAATACCAGGAAGCATTAATCATTAATTCTCGAATTTCGTAGCGTTCCTACGTCAACAGTTATATATCTATATATAACGTATATGTTCTGGGCAGATGAATTTCAATTCGGAATCTCTGAATTCCTGAAAAGCACTCTAGCTTACGAATCAGATCTCTGAGTTCTGAAAAAGTTGATGAAGCAGCGAAAACTAAAGACTGTTTAAACAGTTAAAAGTTTGATAATAAAGAGCGACATACTGAAAAAGCTCAAAGTTTTGATACTGAAAAATGAATTGAGCAAAAAAAATGAAGGAGGCTATGGACAAATCACAAAGACTAAACCTGCATTCAAAGAATGCAAATGATTCAGTATCTGCTGAAGTCATTAACGAATACCTTGCTCCTGACTCTACACTTTTACGGACAAATATTCTTCATCATTAGAAATTCTAAGATATCATCGTATCTTTTACAATAAATATCCTCGATATTTCTGAAGATATTTTGATAACTATTCTTATCTGAAATCATTTATCTCTTCGCAATATCAGTGTTACATTAGAAAGGAAACTGTTTTAGTTTCTAAATTCTGAAAATTTTGAACTTAAAATATGAATGTTATTGAAGTAGTGTTGGGAACTGAAGCATGAGTTAGTATAATATAATGACACTTAATCAACGTGATTATATTACAGTAAGTCATGCTGAGTTTCTTATGGAATGTGATGATTCACAGACTATAACGTCATCATGTGCCATTTTACACAACTCTTACATTCTTCCTAATCTCTAAACATATCAAGAACATATCTACCTGATATTTCTATCTTTTCTCTTGAATTCTGGTAATTTAACCAATCAAGATCGTGTAATTACAATTTCTCTCTTAAAACATTAGCCATGTTCATTCGAAACTCCATACCTAAGAATTCTGGACCATTATTCGCTTGACTTAAAGTCGGGAAGAGAAAACAAAAGTATGGAACTCCAAAATTTAAAGAAAATGAAGAGGGTGGATTTACAGAGCAATCAAAACAGATTATCTCATTAACCAAAGAAGATCTTATTTCCTTAATTATCGGAGAATCAAACCTTATTACGAAGATTTTCTCTAAACCTCTTGAATTCCGGGAATCAACCGTGACTACGTCACCGGCTAAGGCGAATTTGCATTTACTCATTTCACTATTTTGTGATAGCTTCACTCGTACTCATCGAGCAATCGAATTGTTTTATCCATATTACTCTACGGTAATAAAACTCTATTTATCAACTCATATTCGTCATGAAAACATTCTTATTGTTAGCCATGACGACCTCGATCAAATTTTGGGATAAAATTTCTTTAACGGGTTGGTACTGTCTGAAGGTATTTCGTATGCCCGAGAGACATATTAAATTAATGTGGATAATGTGTTATGATCCAAGTCGGGTCATACCCAATAACAAGCTTACCAACACTTTATAAGTATTTAATCTTAACGACTGGATCGATGAATAAATACGCGATACTTGAACTTTAGAAAATCGGTTTTCTAAAATATTATCACTTGAGATAAATTATTTGGATAATTTATATTTAATTATTTATAGGTTTAAATAATTATGTGGTGTTATATTTTATAAATTGTTTTATAAAATGTAAACAAATTAACAAATGCATGTTTTTATGGCAAGTTTTATAAAAATACTTGCAAGACTTCTTTTTTTATAACATGTTTTATAAAAATGAATCTTATTACTTACATGCATGTGGGACATTTTATGGGGTCTCCAAGGAGACATCCCATGCTTGTCTTTGGTTATTTTAAGACCACACAAGTGCCAAGGTACATGCTTATGTATTACCCAAGGCCTGGACTCAAGTGGGACTTGCAACACACATAAAATTGATATGAAAAAAAACTGCATACTGCTCCTTTGCTGCTGTCTTCTGGCTGTGAGCTAGAGGGAGAGAAAGAGAGTTTATTTTGTGGTTTGCAAGCTTATTTTCAAGTGGTAATTAAATCCTAACCAAAGGCTAGGTGTTGGTGACAAGTTTGGGGTATTATCTCTTGAGGTTTCATAGTTTTGGAGCTTGCTTTCATCATTATCTTTCCAAACTTACTGCTGTCCAAATTCAGCTCTTAACTCATCATAGAGGAGGTATAATCTTACTTCCTTGCTATTTTATGTAAGCATACATTCTTGGCTTGATGACTATATGGAATTCATTATAAATGGTTAATCATATAACTTGTTTTATTGATAATCTTGCTTCCGCTTTCTTAATAATTACAAGTTGGTTTTGTAACTATGTTAACCTTATTGACATGTTTTATGAACTCATTGAATTCCATCAATGGTATCTAGAGCCGAAGTCTATGGATTATGCTTCTTTTATAGTCTTTAAACCCACTATATTTGCATTCCATGCACATGCATGAATATGGAATGTAAAAATGTTTGGGTTTGGGTGGGTTTGTAAGGTTGGCCGAATTCTTGGAGGTTCCAAGAGGGTTTGGAACTTGCAAATTATTCATATTTGTTCATATGTTGTAGTTCACAATCAATGCCTTGACCTTTTGTTTGAATGCATGTGTGTTTGAATGATTTGTATTATTCATTTGGTATGTGATAATTAATTTATTCATTTGGTTGTAATATTCATTCATTTGGTTATGTAATTTATTTTACATTTGGTATGTAAAGTAGATTAGGTTGTATTGTCATCTTCTAGACAAAATGTATTAGGATATATTTTGTAACAAGATGAAGATGCATGAAGATCACAAGGAAGAACACAAGAAGCATGTGGATGCAAGGTTAAGTGGGAGGTTAAAACCTCTTACTTTGTGTTTTACCCATTGACCGGTGGCATTTTGTTTTCGGCTAAACAAAATGTCTACCAAAAGGCTTGATTGTGAACATTTGTTTTGCATGCGTGGTTGTTTTAATTTCTTGTATGATTGTGGATTGTGTATGTTACTACAACAAGTTATCACACAAGTTAACAACAAGCAAAACTAAAATTTAATTGGTTAAATTATTAACAACGTGAAATTTACCAAACCACAATTTAATCGGTTAAATTGAAATGGCTAAAAGGACATTAAGAACATGATAAGGATCATATGTATAAAATGGTTTATATCATGTAATTGGCTAAAATTACAAGACATGAAAATGGATTTCAAATGAACCATACACTAAATGCATGTTGGTGTATGGCATAAGAGTTTTCTTAAACTAGAAATAATGAAAACTTAAAATCCCTTTAACAACAAGGTAAACAAGTTAAACGCCATCCTTTTGTGTGACACTTAGACATATTAGGGAACTCATGATGGGATAAAGGTCTGAACAAACTAATATGATTAAGGTGAATTTCGCATTCTTGTGGGATAAAGGTCACCTAACCACTTGTATGTTAAGTTTACACGTTTACACAAGTAGGACGACTTGATTTGGAAATCATGAACTTAGGGTCACCGAAGCATGAGGAACAAATAGGTGTTGATGGGATAAATATGCCATGCAAAAGGATTGCATGATCTCATAACTTAGAAGTTGCAAAAGGATTGCAATTGTCATATAATGACTACCTAGCTAAATCGAGTGACGGGATAAAGGTCACCTAACCGAAATTTGGTTTACCATTGGTTTCTAAAATTTAATAAATATTAATTGGATTTAAAGGGTATTGATTGTTAAATTAAAATTAGATACTTAAACAACCTTGTTAAATTTTGTAGATGGCCGCCAATAACAACAACATTCCAAACGCACCAATCAACTTTAACAACCTATCGTTGAGGTCAATCCTCGAAAAAGAAAAACTCAACCATACGAACTTCATGGATTGGTTCCGCAATCTAAGAATTGTCCTCAAACTAGAGGATAGGGCGTATGTGTTGGAAGACCCCATTCCCGATCAACCGGACGAGGATGATACGGAAGGCATGGCCTATTGGGAGAAATATTGCACCGATTCGTTGCAAGTTTCTTGCCTCATGCTTGGGACTATGATACCCGAACTCCAAAAGGACTTCGAGCATCATAGTGCATATGACATGATCACACTGTTGAAGGAGATGTTCCTTCAACAAGCTCGTGTCGAGCGCTTTGAAACGGTCCGAGCGCTTCATGCATGTCGGATGGACGACTCCCAATCTATTTCATCTTATGTCCTTAAGATGAAAAGCCTTATTGATCGAGCAAACCGTCTAAATTGCAACGTATCTAATGAATTAGCCACGGACCTTATTCTCAACTCATTGTCAAAAAGGTTTGACACATTTGTAATGAATTACAACATGAATGGTTGTGATAAAAGCATTGGCGAATTACATGCCATACTTAAGATGGCAGAAGCAAGCATTGGTAAAAGGGCTTCACCCGTGTTTTTGATCAATGAAGGCGGGTCCAAAAATAATAACACTTCTAAGTCGAAGGTGGCTAAGAGGAAAGGACCCGCCTACCACGGCAAGGGCAAGGGAAAGGGGAAGATGGTTACCCCAACCAACAACAACAAGAAGCAAAAGGTTGCTGAAAAAGCTAACCCCAAGGAAGATCTGTGCTTTGGTTGCGGTGAAATGGGTCACTGAAAACACAACTGCCCGGTCTACCTTAAGGAGTTGAAGGAAAAGATGGATGCAGGGCAAACCTCAGGTAATGTATATATGGTATACATTGAGCTTAGTATTACTTCTTCTAATACATGGGTATTAGACACAGGATGTGGAACTCATATTTGCAATTCTTTGCAGGGGTTCAAAAGAAGTGATCAAGATACGGGAACAACAAGTCTCTTCATGGGAAATGGAGCAAGGGTGCAAGTAAAAGATCAAGGAGACTTTGTTTTGAAGCTACCAAGTGGTTTGGAGCTTGTTTTGAAAAATGTTTTGTATGCACCCAATTTATCACGAAACATTATTTCTGTATCCCGTTTGAAACAATATGGTTTTAATCTTAATTTCATTAATAATGATATCCATGTTTCTTTAGATAATGTGTTCTATTTTAAGGCTTCGCCTTCGAATGGTATTTATGAATTGGTTCATGATGACACATTGATAATGCTAAAAACGAACATATATTTCATAGCATTATTCCTCAAGAAAGACAAGCTTTTAGTTGCAATTGTTCTATTTACACGTGATATTCGTTTAAATAATAAAAGGTGAAGACAAAAGACAGATTCGACGAATTGAAGACGCAAATGACCAAAAAGCTCAAAAGTACAAAATACAATCAAAGAGGTTCCAATTATTGATAAGAAACGTCTCGAAATTACAAGAGTACAAGATTCAAAACGCAAAGTACAAGATATTAAATTGTACGCAAGGACGTTCGAAAATCCGGAACCGGGACCAGAGTCAACTCTCAACGCTCGACGCAACGGACTAAAAATTACGAGTCAACTATGCACATAAATATAATATAATATTTAAATAATTCTTATAATTATTTAAGTATTATAATATATTAAAAATTCGTCGGCAAAGAAAGACTCCAAAGTTGGTGAGCTGGAAAATCAAACTCCGCGACTCGCGGGGTTTGAAGGCAAAAATTGCCGCGAGTCGCGGAGCCCCAAATTCTGAAACCGCCTATAAAAGCAAACGCAGTTTGATCGCAAAAAAATCAATATATATCAATCTCTCTATCTATATACGTAATATTTATATTTATAATTTATATTTTCATTTTAATTTTAATTTTAATCCTAATAATAAGGGTATGTTAGCGAATGTTGTAAGGGTGTAAGTCGAAATTCTGTCCGTGTAACGCTACGCTATTTTTAATCATTGTAAGTTACGTTCAACCTTTTTACATTAATGTCTCGTAGCTAAGTTATTATTATGCTTATTTAAAACGAAGTAATCATGATGTTGGGCTAATTACTAAAATTGGATAATTGGGCTTTGTACCATAATTGGGGTTTGGACAAAAGAACGACACTTGTGGAAATTAGACTATGGGCTATTAATGGGCTTTATATTTGTTTAACTAAATGATAGTTTGTTAATTTTAATATAAAGATTCACAATTGGACGTCCCTATAAATAACCATATACACTCGATCGGACACGATGGGCGGGATATTTATATGTACGAATAATCGTTCATTTAACCGGACACATGAATGAATTAATAGCCACTAGAATTATTAAAACATGGGTGAAATTATGTACAAGGACACTTGGCATAATTGATAACAAAGTATTAAAACCTTGGGTTACACTCAGTCGACATTCTGGTGTAATTATTAAACAAAGTATTAAAATCTTGTTACAGTTTAAGTCCCCAATTAGTTGGAATATTTGACTTCGGGTATAAGAATAATTTGACGAGGACACTCGCACTTTATATTTATGACTGATGGACTGTTATGGACAAAAACCTGACGGACATATTAAATAATCCAGGATAAAGGACAATTAACCCATGGGCATAAAACTAAAATCAACACGTCAAACATCATGATTACGGAAGTTTAAATAAGCATAATTATTTTATTTCATATTTAATTTCCTTTATTTTATATTTAATTGCACTTCTAATTATCGCATTTTTATTGTTATTGTATTTAATTGCACTTTTAATTATCGTACTTTTTAATTATCGCAAGTTTATTTTATCGCACTTTTATTATTCGCAATTTCATTATCGTTATTTACTTTATGCTTTAAATTAAGTCTTTTATTTATTTAATATTTTACATTTTGTTTTAACTGCGACTAAAGTTTTAAAATCGACAAACCAGTCATTAAACGGTAAAAACCCCCCTTTATAATAATAATATTACTTATATATATATTTGTATTTTTATAAAAGTAAACTAATATAGCGTTAAGCTTTGTTTAAAGATTTTCCCTGTGGAACGAACCGGACTTACTAAAAACTACACTACTGTACGATTAGGTACACTGCCTATAAGTGTTGTAGCAAGGTTTAAGTATATCCATTCTATAAATAAATAAATATCTTGTGTAAAATTGTATCGTATTTAATAGTATTTCCTTGTAAAATATAAAGCTATTTTATATACACCTCGCATAACATCAAGTTATTTTTGGCACCGCTGCCGGGGAACAATCTAGCTTAAAAGCCAGAAGCGCAACGCTAATAATAATAAAAAAAAAACGTCGAATTAAATCCTGTACCTGAGTTGAATTTTGGAACCCCGCGACTCGCGGAGTTTGCAGCTTCGAATACCGCAACTCGCGGAGCCTCCCTGACACACGTGACAGAAACCCTAATCAGCATTAAATACGGGGTAATTATTATTTATTTATTATTATTAACCCTAATTACTTATTTATTATTATAATTAGTTTTAAGTTTTTAAATTAAATTGTATTTTAGTTAAATTAGTTTAATTAAAATATAAAATTAATAGTTTAATAAAATAAATAATATAAAAATAATATTTTTATAAAAATTGTACTTATTACAACTTTTTGTATATTTTTATATTTTGTCCCTTTTTAATTATTTTAGCGTAATATTTGTATTTTTCGCTCGTTTTTAATTTTAAATATAGTTTTTGCCATAGTTATTTTTACTTCTAGATTTTTAGGCTTTGCCGTAAAATCCTTTAAGAGCTCTTTCTTTAGACTAAGATTTAGGTGCTTTAGAATTTTGCGACGCCCTTTTAAGTTTTAGTTTGTTTTTAAGTTATTGCCATTTGGGATATAGTTTTACTTGTAAGCTTTAATATTTTTAGACGCCTTTTACCTATGTATCAATTATCATTCCAATTAGTAATCTCATTTTGCGATTATAATTTTAAGTTCGTGATAGTAATAAGGTTCGGTTAGTCGAGTGTTTTTAAGTTCTATAAGTCACTCTTTTTCTTTCTTATTTTTATTTTTCGACCTTTTTCCGACGCACTCTTTTTCTTTCTTATTTCTCGTCATTCTAGTTTTAGGACATAGATTTTTATTCTACTTCTTATCTAAATTTCTTAAAATTACGAAAATTTATTTTAAGTGGTTAAATTGATAGACATCAAAATTTTATGGTTCGTAGTAATAGTTGGATTTGTACGTGGACCGGGTTATTGGAGCCAAACAGTCCTCAATTATATTGAGACCAAACGAATCCTGCCCCTCTGCTGCATCTTTTGGCTATTCAAAACGTGGGCAAAATCAGAAAAGTCTATTAATTGGATAACTTATATAATTTTTCTTTTCTTTTTAAAAACTAATAGGATATTCAGTGAATGCACCAAGCAAGACGTTCACCACCTTTTGTACGTTCACCACCTGTAACTCGATCAAGACATTTAGCAAATATTACCGCCGTTGATTTTTCTTTAGAATCGTCATCCAGTCGACCAAGTACTCCAGTTCAAATTTCCGATAATCCATTTTTTGAACCCGACCTCACAATTGAGAATCCGGAGAATATTCAGGGACGATTCATAGATCCTGAACCACTAAACTTTCCTCCGGAACCACCAATCATTCAAACAGAGATTGTTGAGGAACAAACCATTAAATCAGAATCCTCTAGTGATTCGGATTCAACAAATTCAATTATGGAGAATCTGGAACCTTTAAGTATGGAAGACCGAATGAGAGTTAAACGCACTGGCCAAGGTCACGCAATTACTCATCCAGACATTAATGCGCCAGATTATGAAATCAAAGGACAAATTCTACACATGGTGACTAATCAATGCCAATTTAGTGGTGCGTCGAAGGAAGATCCAAATGAACATCTTCGTACCTTTAATAGGATCTGCACTCTATTTAAAATAAGAGAAGTTAAGGATGAACAGATATATCTCATGTTATTTCCCTGGACTTTAAAGGGAGAAGCTAAAGATTGGTTGGAATCGTTACCTGAAGGGGCGATTGATACATGGGATGTTTTAGTTGAAAATTTTCTTAAACAATTCTTTCCTGCATCTAAAGCCGTAAGACTTCAAGGAGAAATTGTTACGTTCACACAGAAGCCAAATGAAACTCTATATGAGGCGTGGACAAGATTTGGAAAGTTATTAAGAGGATGTCCGCAACATGGTTTAGACACCTGTCAAATAGTACAAATATTCTACCAAGGATGCGACATCACTACAAGGAAAGACATAGATATAGCAGCTGGTGGTTCCATTATGAAGAAAACCGAAACTGATGCTTATAAAATTATTGATAACACTGCTTCCCACTCACATGAGTGGCACCAAGAAAAAGATATCGTTAGATCATCTAAAGCAGCTAGAGCCGATTCTAGCCATGACTTAGATTCCATTTCCGCAAAGATAGATGCTGTCGAGAGACGAATGGAAAAGATGACTAAGGATATTCACTCAATACGAATTAGTTGTGAGCAGTGTGGAGGACCACATTTGACAAAAGATTGTCTCAGTATTGAATTAACAATGGAACAAAAAGAGAATATTTCATACATAAACCAAAGGCCTGAAAATAATTATCAGAATAATTATCAACCGCCAAGACCGATCTACAATCAAAACCAGAATTATAACAGAAATATTCCATACAACAACCAACAAGGTCCTAGCAATCAACAAGTATCCAACAATACTTACAACCAGCAAAGACCTAATTTTCAAAACAAACCACCACAACCCGATGATAAAAAGCCGAATTTAGAAGATATGATGACAAAGCTAGTTGAAACTCAAACGCAGTTTTTCACATCTCAAAAACAAACTAATGAACAAAATGCTCAAGAATTTAGAAATCAACAAGCTTCTATTCAAAATTTGGAACAAGAAGTAAGTAACCTAGCAAGGTTAATAGGTGAAAGAAAAGCGGGAAGTTTACCAAGTGATACAAATGCTAACCCCCGGAATGAAACAGCTAAAGCCATTACCACAAGAAGTGGTACAACACTTAAACCACCTGAAATACCTGTAACTTCTGATGAAACTATTCCTACTCCACAAGAACCACAACCTGAACAAGATAAGAAAACAGAACCGGTAGTTGAAAAGGTTAATGAAGATAACACAATTAAGGCTAAACCTTATGTTAAACCATACCAACCACCACTTCCTTACCCGAGTAAAATGAAGAAAGAGAAACTTGAAGCCGAGCAATCCAAATTCTTGGATATGTTTAAACAGATAAATGTAAATCTTCCTTTCATTGATGTGATTTCAGGAATACCTAGATATGCTAAATTCTTGAAAGATCTAATCTCAAATAGAAAGAAAATGGAAGAACTCTCGGCCCTTACTATGAATGCTAATTGTTCAGCAGTGCTGTTGAATAAGATACCAGAAAAATTATCTGATCCAGGAAGTTTCACAATTCCATGTTTTCTGGGTAGTCTTAGTTCAATAGAAGCATTGACATACTTAGGTGCTAGTATAAATTTAATGTCGTATTCACTATACGCTAAACTAGACCTTGGAGAATTGAAACCAACAAGAATAAGCATACAACTAGCCGATCGATCAATAAAATATCCTAGAGGGATAACGGAGAACATGCTAGTTAAAGTTGGTACTTTAGTATTTCCAGTAGATTTTGTTGTTCTGGACATAGAAGAAGATTCTCAAGTTCCTCTCATATTAGGAAGACCATTCTTAAACACGGCTAAAGCAATGATAGACGTGTTCGGTAAGAAATTGACCCTAAGTATAGAGGACGAGAGTGTTACCTTTTCAGTTGAAAGAGCAATGCAACAACCACAATCTGTAGATGATACATGTTATTATATTCAAACTATAGATGCACATGCAGAATTATTAGAAGAATTTCCAGAATTACAAGGAACAGGAGAATGTTCTTTAGGAGAAGGAACTGAACAAATTGATGAAGCTGAAATGTTAGCTACACTTATAGCTAATGGATATGAACCAACAACAGAAGAAATTTAAATGCTAAAAGAAGAAGACAGATATCGATATAAATCATCGATAGAAGAACCACCGAAATTAGAGTTAAAGCCACTTCCAAACCATTTGGAATACGCTTATTTACATGGTGAATCTGAATTACCTGTAATAATATTGTCTTCTCTTACTGAAAATGAGAAATCACAACTCATTTCTGTGTTGAAAGCTCATAAACCATCCATTGCATTGAAGATTCATGATATTAAAGGAATAAGTCCTTCGTATTGCACACATAAAATCCTTATGGAAGAAGGTCATAAAACGTATGTGCAACGCCAACGAAGACTAAATCCGAATATGCAAGATGTAGTTAAGAAAGAAATTATTAAACTACTAGATGCAGGTTTAATATATTCAATTTCTGATAGTCCATGGGTAAGCCCAGTTCAATGTGTGCCTAAGAAGGGTGGCATGATTGTCATTACAAATGAAAAAAATGAGCTTATTCCTACAAGGACTGTAACAGGATGGCGTGTATGTATTAATTATAGAAAATTAAATGACGCCACCAGAAAAGATAACTTTCCCTTACCTTTCATTGATCAAATGTTGGAAAGATTAGCCGAAAATAGTTACTATTGTTTTCTAGATGGATTTTCCGAATATTTTCAAATTCCAATAGCACCCGAAGATCAAGAGAAAACCACATTCATGTGCCCTTATGGTACTTTTGCTTACAAACGCATGCCATTTGGACTTTGCAACGCCCCTGCAACCTTTCAAAGGTGTATGATGGCGATTTTTCACGACATGATAGAAGAATGCATGGAAGTTTTCATGGATGACTTTTCAGTCTTCGGTGATACATTTGAAACATGTCTAGCTAATCTTGTACGAATGCTGATTAGATGCGAACAATCAAATCTAGTTCTTAATTGGGAGAAATGCCATTTCATGGTTAAAGAAGGCATCGTTCTTGGACATAAAATCTCAAAGGAAGGAATTGAAGTGGATAGAGCTAAAGTAGATGTAATTGCTAAACTTCCACATCCCACCAATGTTAGAGGAGTTAGGAGTTTTCTAGGGCATGCCGGTTTTTACCGACGTTTCATAAAAGATTTTTCTAAAATTGCCACTCCTATGAATAAACTCCTAGAAAAGGATGCTCCATTCATCTTTTCAGATGAATGTATCAAATCTTTTAATATTCTTAAAGAGAAACTCACTAATGCGCCGATCATGATAACACCAAATTGGAATCTACCATTTGAACTAATGTGCGATGCAAGTGATTTTGCAATGGGAGCTGTTTTAGGACAAAGGATTGAAAAACGATTTCAACCTATATATTATGCTAGTAAGACGTTACAAGGAGCACAAATAAATTATACAACTACTGAAAAAGAACTCCTTGCTATTGTCTTTGCTTTTGACAAATTTCGATCATATCTCGTTCTAGCTAAAACGATGGTCTATACCGACCATTCTGCTCTTAGATACCTATTTTCAAAACAAGATGCTAAACGAAGATTAATCCGTTGGATCTTACTCTTACAAGAGTTCGATATTGAAATCCGAGATAAAAAAGGAGCAGAAATTCTCGCCACTGATCATCTTTCTCGTCTTGAAAATCCTGAATTAAAAGTTCTAAATGAATCGGCCATACAAGACAACTTTCCTGATGAATATCTATTGAAGATAGATTATAATGAAATCCCATGGTTTGTAGACTATGCAAACTACTTAGTATGTGGATTCCTTAAAAAAGGAATATCGTACCAAAAACGAAAGAAATTCTTTAGTGATATAAAACACTATTTCTGGGAAGATCTACATCTATTTAAAAGTTGTCCCGATGGAATAATACGCCGATGTGTATTTGGAGATGAAGCTAGTAAAATCTTAAACCATTGTCACACAGGACCAACAGGAGGGCATTATGGGCCTCAATTAACAGCAAGAAAAGTTTATGAAGCTGGATTCTATTGGCCTACAATTTACAAAGACGCACACCTTCTTTGCAAATCCTGTGATGCATGTCAAAGGGCCGGAAAAATAAGTCAACGTGATGAAATGCCACAAAATGTCATCCAAGTATGTGAAGTATTTGACATTTGGGGTATTGACTTTATGGGTCCATTTCCAAAATCTCATAATAATCTCTACATTCTCGTTGCCATTGATTATGTATCTAAATGGGCGGAAGCACAAGCTCTCCCAACTAACGATGCACGAGTTGTAGTCAACTTTTTAAAACGTCTTTTTGCAAGGTTTGGAACACCGAAAGCTTTAATAAGTGATCGGGGAACTCATTTCTGTAATAATCAACTTGAAAAAGTTCTTAAAAGATATGGAGTAACTCATAAAATCTCCACCGCATATCATCCACAAACAAGTGGACAAGTTGAAAATACCAACCGAGCTTTAAAACGTATTCTAGAGAAAACCGTAGGATCAAATCCGAAGGAATGGTCCATTAAATTGGCGGATGCACTCTGGGCTTTTAGAACAGCCTACAAAACTCCAATTGGAACCACACCTTTTAGACTCGTTTATGGAAAAGTATGTCATCTTCCAGTAGAAATTGAACACAAAGCATTTTGGGCTTTGAAGACATGTAATCTTGATTTACATGAAGCTGGACGTCTACGATTAAGTCAACTAAACGAATTAGAAGAATTAAGACATGAAGCATACGAAAATTCGTTAATCTATAAAGAAAGAACGAAGAAATGGCATGATAAAAGAATCAGAAGTTTAAAAGAATTTAAAGAAGGAGACAGAGTTCTTTTTTCAATTCACGATTCAAGCTATTTCCTGGAAAATTAAAATCAAGATGGTCTGGGCCATTCATAGTCAAAAGAGTTTTCCCATACGGAACGATAGAATTAATAAATTCAAATGGGATTGAATTTAAAGTTAATGGTCACAGAGTTAAACACTACATAGATAGTCCAATGGAAGTTGACAACGAAGTTAATCACAATTTCGATACCACAGCTAACTAAGTGTGGGGAGAATCAAATCTTTAAAGGATTTTATGTATTTCTGTTAGAGTTAGATTGTCTGTTTTCGTGTAGTTCTCGAAAATAGAACCTGAATGGTCTTTCCCTAGCAGACCCTAAAGAACTAGTCTTCTCCCCCCATTCTGAATTTTTATTTTTTTTAGGTTTTTAAGAAATGAAGACTGCCTGTGAACTAAACCATGGTCTAATGCTACACGCTTTGATCACTAAACGTAATAATGACACACTACCGAGTGAAATAGTATCAGTAATCAGAGAAAGATTGGACGGAGTAAGAAAAGAATCCAGATGCGAAGATAATAAGTTATAATTTGGTAAAGGAAAATCAAAATCCGCAGCGAAAAGAAGAGCACGATACCTAGAAAGATGTCACAAATGCGGAAAATGGTCACATGGAGGTAAATGTTCAAATAATCAAACCTATTCAAATACCGAATTTGTTACTTTATGCAGAGACGGGCCATTCATATGTTTAGAAGAAAAAACACTGAATGCTCGAGGTTACGCCTATATAGCCATGGAAAACCAATTAAACCGACTATCTTATGAATGGGATAAATCATATAACTAAGAATACTATCTCACAGGTAAGTCTGTACAGTTTTTATTTTTATTTTTAACCTTTTGATAATAAACGCTAATTTGTTCGCTATAAAGTATTAAATTGGTATTGAATAAAATTAGGTTTGGCGACCGAAATTATTGATATCATACAAAAATTTATTACATCACTGCGAAATTTAACGTTTATTCTTAAGGTATAAATATCTTTAATCAATCAACCCAAAATATTTCAAAAATTCGTCATGAGTTAAATTAGGTCTTGGAACCAAAATTACTTTACCGAAAAGAGGGGCGCATATTTTTGATAATATTTGATTGATTAAAGTGGGATAAAAACCAAAAATATTTTTAATTTTATTTTTACCATGTTTTTAAAATTAATATATAAATCTTAAATTAATATTGTAAACATTTTTAAAATCAATATATTTAAAATTGTAAATATTTGAAAAATTAATATAAGTTTGGTGTGAATTTATAATATGAATTTTTAAATTAAGTTTGGTGTGAATTTTTAATTTTTAAAATATGAATTTTATTTTTATGCATTTTAAATTTTAAGTTTGGTGTGAATTTTTAATATTAATTTTGAATTTTATATTTAAGTTGTGTGAATTTAAAAACAAAAATTTACTTTATCTCATTAAGTTAAAAATATGATTTTTAAAATTCGTCGTAAGTTGAAGACTAGGTCATTGAACCGAAATTGCTTTACCCAAGGGAGGGACGAGAACTTTTATTATCATTATTTTTAATCTTATTGAATTAAAGTATGACAAAAACATTAAAAAACTAAAAAATCTAAGCTTTTAAAACAATCGCTTGAAAAAGACAAATTTTAAAATTTTGTCAAAGGACGGACTAGGACATCGATCCGAAACGACCTCGCCCTAAATAACAAGGGAAACAAAATTTTAAAATTAATTACTTAATTGTTTTATAAGTTAAGGTTTATTAAAAAAAAAAAAGGTACAAACTCCGCGACTCGCGGAGTTTGAAGGGTAAAAACACCGCAAGTCGCGGAGGATCCAAAACCCAGAAAAAAAATAAAACGAGCTGAACTGATCAGTCCCCATCCCCACACCACATAAACTGCGAAATAAACCCGAAAAAACCCGAAAAACACACACCAAATTCGCAATTTTTGACCGTTAATCATCAAATCTTTTACTAAAATCATGTTGAGAAGGATGCTATCAAGGAATTACTCAAGAAAAACGGTAAATTTCTACACCTAAACACCATTTAATCCAAAAATTAGTGTTCTTGAGCAATTTTATACCCAATTTGATTTTGATGCTTTTTAGTGTAATTATGTTTAAATTGTTTATGTATTATGCTTGAATAACCTAGATTGATGCTATTTAACATGATTAGAAGCCTTAAACTTCAAATTTTGAGTAATCTAGGGTTTGTGTTCTTGAGCAAATTTGGGGCTTTTTGATATAAACAGGTTATGGCTGATTTTTGTCATGAATTGTTGCTAAATTAAGTAGTGTAACATGTTTAGGTAGTTAAATGATCCAAACTTTGAGCCTAAACATGATTTTGAGAATTAAAGTGGACTTTTTCAAGTCTAAAATTCATGAACTTGATTTTTGAGAGATAATGCCATTTGAAACTTGTTTAATTGCTAGTGATGATTATTTTGACATGTTATTTGAGTTGAATGCTTATGAACTTGGCGAACATTTTCGTATATGCTTATTTGAAAAAGTGTAGATTTGATGAAAATATGAAAATGAGCTTAAGTTTGATATAAATTAAACATGTCATTGTAATTATTTTGATTGATGATTTTGCTGACACTAATGCATATTTGGATGCACAAAAATTGTGTTTGATGTGTTTTGCAGACTGAAAGAGGTGAATCTTCATCCCAAGCTCGCAATGCTCCTGCTGAGAATGCGGAACAACAGGAGGTGGATAACTACTACAAACAAGATATACCTCATCCAGTCATGACATTTTCTTATATGCACTTGGAAGATTTGCACCCGAACTTGAGATTTGACAGACTTTGGATAGATTATCCAAAATACCAAAGGGGTTTGCATACTCTTCATTCTAAAGCTGTTGAAGTACCTAGGGTCATAGAATGGGGACCATTAGAAGCTGTAGAATTGGCCGAGCCAATTAGGGAATTACTTGCACAGAGGTATGGTAATTCTACTTTTAACGATTGGGTACGGTTATTCAACATGCGTAGACCTGTATATAAAGTATGGTGTGAAGAATTGTTGTGTAGTATAGAATTAAATGATCGGGTAGCTAGTTTAACCGATCGATCTTTTATTAGATTTTTGTTAGGAGGTTCGATGCACCACATGTCTTTACTAGACATGGCTCAGGCTTTACGTATATATACGCCTGAGGAGTTAGCGTCTGCCGATTGTAGAGGGTTGATACTAAATGGTAGAAAGATAGACGAAAATTTTGATACGCATGGTGTATGGAGTCAAATGACTAGCCATCACCGATTTAAAGGGGGAAATTACTCTTATTTGGATATAGATAGAGCGGAATTAAGAGTAATTCATAGGTTTTTAGCCAATTCGATTACACAACGAGGTAAGAACAAGGAAAAGGTAAATGAACAGGATTTGTTTTACCACATGTGTATTCGAGACCCACAAAGCGCTGTAAGTATACCTTATTGTGTGGGTTATTATTTATCAGCTATGGTTAGGGAGATGAGACCGCATAGCATAATAGGAGGTGGTATATTTATTACTTTGATTGCTGAATATCTCGGTGTGGATATAAGTCGGGGGGGATTATTAGTCGAAGAACCAGAACCCTGCGATACAATAGGTTTAAATGTATACCATGGTGCGAAGGTTTTGAAGAGGCGAAATAACGCCGCAGTACGATATAATGGTAGACATCCACAGGTTGAGAGAAACCAACAGCCAGGTACTGTGGGAGGGGGAAATGAAATGACAGAAATGCAAAGGTTTATAGCTTCACAAGAGTACGAAAATGCTAGACATGGAGCATTTGAATATTGGCAAGTTCATCAAAACCAAATCATAGCTTATTGCCAACAAATAGGTAGAAACTATATTCCTACTCCATCGCCCGTATTTCCTCCCTGGTCTATAGAGATCCAACCACCGTATCCTACGTATAACCCAGCCGAAGCATTTTATAACACCTATGGTTATGCATGGAACCCCTACTGGTATCAGTATCATCCCTAGTCTACTTAGTTTTATTTATTTTATAATTTGTAATGTTGATACATTTAATACTTATGTTAATATTGTAATATTTTTTATAATTTTCTAAATTTTATTATTAGATTTTAATAATTTTTGAATGTGGGGTAATATACCAAACTTCAAAAATATGTATATATGTTTGCAGTTTATCTTATGTACACAACAGGGTAAAACAACGCATTTTCAAAGACTGGCATTAAGTTCAGCAAAAGCAACTAATTTTGACGACAAGATGCAAAATATATGTGAAATAACAACAAGACGGAATGAACAAATGATGTGCACCATTTATCATTCAACACAAACACAAATATGTTTGGAAACTTTGGTAAAATTTAATCATTTCTACGCTAATCACCCTCAATAATTTAAATTGTTACTGATTTCTTGCAAATGAGGGCATTGCAAGATCTTAAGTGTGGGAAGGGGTTAAATTCTTTCGGATTTTAAAAATTTTTACTTTATACAATTGGTTACCATTAGAAATACTAGTAAAGTAGTAGTTGTATTAGAATCTAGTGCTCTCTGATAATAAAGAACAGCCCTAGTCTTATATACTGACTACCCAATTCTAGTAAAATTTTTCAAAATTTTCAATTAAATGAACTCAAAATCATGTTTATACATATTTATGAACGATAAAACTAGGTTTTAACACCGAAATTATTGTTACCTCGGAAAGGACATAAATTGAGAAACAAACCAAAATGTTAAAATTCATTTAAAATGGAATAGAGGACAATAAAAAGGAAAATAAAAGCCAAGTGTGGGAAAATTTACCAAGATATTTTAAACATATGTCACATATTTCTGTAACAAATAATTGAAAATACTTTTGTTTTGAACTATAATTAACTGTTTTACCCGATTTACTGTAAGAAAGATGGATCTACACGATGAATCAATTCCATCATTAAAAGGAAGTAAAGTCTTTCGAAAAAGAAACGCGCTTCTTGATTTAGGTCAGGAAGTTGTCGTCCAGACCAGCTGTAGGTTGACGAAAAATCTAGAAAAGTCATCTCTAAAATCAGCAGGAAATCCACGGACCTCAGCATCAAACAGGGTCGCCAAGTGGTCAGATTTATCCTAACCATGAGAAGGATTTATCTCGTACAATGGGGGGGACACCGTGCAAATTAGCTGGATAAGACTAATGAATCAGATCTCCAGAAAGGATAATCCCCTTAAAAGATCAAAAATCAGCTTTTAAGCCTGATATTACTCAATCCTTGAGATTGACCTTTAAGATTGAGAATTACAAACTCATGGAATTCAATGATATCTAAACTCGAGCCTGAACGAGAAAATATTTTGATCAAAATTACAAACCGATTTGTTTTCTAAAAACCCATTTTCAATGCGTTCATTACCATTGAACGTAAAATCCTAGGAATTCACCTGGAATTCATTAGGTCACCTGAACCAAATCGGGTGTCAACCGTAAGAACGGTGGTTGCATAGCATGGTCAAAGACAGGACCTTGTGCCAGATCGAAAAATTATAAGGGTGAGCTTTACTATTGCTCCTACAAAGGATAGTAATTGCGTCAGACACGTTATAGACCATAATCAAAAGCAAGTCACGGGACATTGCCTTAACAGTTGCTTGTTCATCGCTTTCCTTTACAACTGGACGGTAGTTTACCGAAAGGTAATATACGGGACAAGTAAACTAGACGTGTTGCTTTCCTAATACAAGGTTAGCAAGTGGGTGACACAAAACCGCAAGTTTTGAGCTAAAATTTTCAAATCTGAAACCCACCAAACCCACAAAAAGAATTTGCAAACACCGGTGAAGGGTTATTCCGGAAAACTTATCTAGGGTAAAAACTAAATTTAATTTTCAAAAGATTGAATGTTTTCATAAAGATCCAATTTCCTAAAGGATCTAAATTTTTATAGTCATGTGGGACTGTAAACCATATCGTTACTACCATTGTTTATACCGCCGTAAAGAAATCACTGATGTACAAAGTGTGAAGAATAAAGAAGTGATTCTAGTATTTCAAGACTATATTGCTTGAGGACAAGCAACGCTCAAGTGTGGGAATATTTGATAATGCTAAAAACGAACATATATTTCATAGCATTATTCCTCAAGAAAGACAAGCTTTTAGTTGCAATTGTTCTATTTACAAGTGATATTCGTTTAAATAATAAAAGGTGAAGACAAAATACAATCAAAGAGGTTCTAATTATTGATAAGAAACGTCTCGAAATTACAAGAGTACAAGATTCAAAACGCAAAGTACAAGATATTAAATTGTACGCAAGGACGTTCAAAAATCCGGAACCGGGACCAGAGTCAACTCTCAATGCTCGACGCAACGGACTAAAAATTACGAGTCAACTATGCACATAAATATAATATAATATTTAAATAATTCTTATAATTATTTAAATATTATAATATATTAAAAATTCGTCAGCAAAGAAAGACTCCAAAGTTTGTGAGCTGGAAAATCAAACTCCGCGACTCGCGGAGTTTGAAGGCAAAAATTGCCGCGAGTCGCGGAGCCCCAAATTCTGAAACCGCCTATAAAAGCAAACGCAGTTTGATCGCAAAAAAATTAATATATATCAATCTCTCTATCTATATACGTAATATTTATATTTATAATTTATATTTTAATTTTAATTTTAATCCTAATAATAAGGGTATGTTAGCGAATGTTTTAAGGGTGTAAGTCGAAATTCTGTCCGTGTAACGCTACGCTATTTTTAATCATTGTAAGTTATGTTCAACCTTTTTACATTAATGTCTCGTAGCTAAGTTATTATTATGCTTATTTAAAACGAAGTAATCATGATGTTGGGCTAATTACTAAAATTGGGTAATTGGGCTTTGTACCATAATTGGGGTTTGGACAAAAGAACGACACTTGTGAAAATTAGACTATGGGCTATTAATGGGCTTTATATTTGTTTAACTAAATGATAGTTTGTTAATTTTAATATAAAGATTCACAATTGGACGTCCCTATAAATAACCATATACACTCGATCGGACACGATGGGCGGGATATTTATATGTACGAATAATCGTTCATTTAACCGGACACAGGAATGAATTAATAGCCACTAGAATTATTAAAACAGGGGTGAAATTATGTACAAGGACACTTGGCATAATTGATAACAAAGTATTAAAACCTTGGGTTACACTCAGTCGACATCCTGGTGTAATTATTAAACAAAGTATTAAAATCTTGTTACAGTTTAAGTCCCCAATTAGTTGGAATATTTGACTTCGGGTATAAGAATAATTTGACGAGGACACTCGCACTTTATATTTATGACTGATGGACTGTTATGGACAAAAACCAGACGGACATATTAAATAATCCTGGACAAAGGACAATTAACCCATGGGCATAAAACTAAAATCAACACGTCAAACATCATGATTATGGAAGTTTAAATAAGCATAATTATTTTATTTCATATTTAATTTCCTTTATTTTATATTTAATTGCACTTCTAATTATCGCATTTTTATTGTTATTGTATTTAATTGCACTTTTAATTATCGTACTTTTTAATTATATCAAGTTTATTTTATCGCACTTTTATTATTCGCAATTTCATTATCGTTATTTACTTTATGCTTTAAATTAAGTCTTTTATTTATTTAATATTTTACATTTTGTTTTAACTGCGACTAAAGTTTTAAAATCGACAAACCGGTCATTAAACGGTAAAAACCCCCCTTTATAATAATAATAATATTACTTATATATATATTTGTATTTTTATAAAAGTAAACTAATATAGCGTTAAGCTTTGTTTAAAGATTTTCCCTGTGGAACGAACCGGACTTACTAAAAACTACACTACTCTACGATTAGGTACACTACCTATAAGTGTTGCAAGGTTTAAGTATATCCATTCTATAAATAAATAAATATCTTGTGTAAAATTGTATCGAATTTAATAGTATTTCCTTGTAAAATATAAAGCTATTTTATATACACCTCGCATAACAACACACATCATACAATAGCTCAATGTTCAATGCAAGCACCAAGAAACTCAAAAGAGATTTGAGTGATTCCTACTTATGGCATTGTCGCCTTGGTCACATAAACAAGAATCGAATGCATACACTTCAAAAGAATGGACTTTTGAAATCAAAGGAACTGGACTCGTTTGATGTATATGTATCTTGTTTACAAGGCAAAATGACTAAAGCACCTTTCAAAGGGACCTATGAAAGGGCTAAGGACTTATTGGGATTAATACATTCGGATGTATGTGGACCCTTTAAGCCCATAACTAGGAATGGTGAAAGATACTTCGTTACTTTCATTGATGACTTCAGTCGTTTCGGATATGTCTACTTATTAAGACATAAGGATGAAACTTTTGAAGCATTCAAAGAGTATCAAAACGAAGTACAAAATCAACTCAATAAGACAATCAAGGTACTTCGTACCGATAGAGGAGTTGAATACCTAAGCGATGCCTTCCAAGATCATCTTAGAAGTTGTGGGATTATCTCGCAACTCACTCCTCCTGGAACACCCCAGCTAAATGGAGTTTCCGAGAGGAGGAACTGAACCCTAATAGATATGGTTCGATCTATGATGGCTAGAAGCTCGTTACCTCTATCATTTTGGGGTTATTGTCTATGCTTCGCAGCTCGTATTTTAAACATGGCCCCAACCAAGAAAGTGGAACGAACACCTCATGAGATATGGTTTGGAAAACCTCCATCTCTATCATACTTAAAGGTATGGGGATGTGAAGCTTATCCTAAGCGTTACGTCCCTAATAAGTTGAATGCTCGATCCACGAAGTGTATCTTCATAGGATATCCCAAGGATAATATGGGATATTATTTCTATGATCCTTCTGAGCAGAATGTATTTGTTGCTCGGAAGGCAGAATTCCTTGAAACTAAGTTCTTAATGGAAGGCGAAAGTGAAAGGAAAATAAATCTTAAAGAGATTCAAGATCAAGTAGATGATACACAATTGGTTGACACTAGCACTCAACATGAAAATGATGAGAATGATCAAATGGATGATCAAAATACACAAGACGTTCACAGATCTGGTAGGATTAGTAATCCTCCTGAGAGATATGGGTTTCTCATGGATGGTTGCTATGTGGTTGATTTGGATGAACCAGCAAACTACCAAGATGCTTTATCAAGGATTGATAAGGATAAATGGCAGGAAGCCATGAACGCTGAGATGCAATCCATGTATGACAACCAAGTTTGGGAAGTTGTTGCACAACCTGCTGGCTCTAGGCTAGTTGATTGTAAATGGCTTTTCAAAATGAAAACCGATATACATGGAAACTTGGATACATATAAAGCTAGACTTGTAGCAAAAGGTTTCACTCAAACTCAAGGGGTTGACTATGATGAAACTTTTTCACCTGTGGCAATGCTAAAGTCTATTAGGATATTATTTGCCATTGCTGCTCATTATGATTATGAAATATGGCAAATGGATGTCAAGACCGCTTTCCTAAATGGTTATTTTAAAGAAGATGTCTATATGGTTCGGCCTGAAGGTTTTGTTGATCCGAAATATCCTAAAAAGGTATGCAAGTTAAAGAAGTCAATCTACGGATTGAAACAAGCATCTAGAATGTGGAATCATCGTTTTAATGAGGAAGCCGAGAAATTTAGCTTCATCAAAAATGGTGATGAAGATTGTGTATACAAGAAAGCTAGTGGGAGCACTATCATGTTCCTTGTACTATATGTGGATGATATATTGTTATTTGGAAATGATATTCCGGCAATGGAAGGTGTCAAAACTTGGCTAAGTAAATGCTTCTCCATTAAGGATCTTGGAGAAGCACAATACGTCTTGGGGATTGGGATCTACAGGAATAGATCCAAGAAACTGATAGGTTTGAATCAAAGTGCATACATTGAAAAGGTCTTGAAAAGGTTCAAGGTGGAGAACTCTAAGAGTGGTTTGGTACCTATTCAAAGAGGAACGCCTCTCAGTTCATCTCAGTGTCCTACCACGAAAGATGAACAAGAGAGAATGAAGAGAGTCCCGTATGCATCTGCTATTGGGTCAATCATGTATGCAATGATATGCACTAGACCGGATGTGTCATGCGCTCTCAGCTTGACAAGTAGATACTAGAATAACCCAGGAAACAGTCATTGGATTGCTGTTAAAAGTATATTGAAATACCTTAGAAGGACTAAGGATATGTTTCTAATATACGGGTCTGGTGAGGAGGAACTTGCTGTAAAGGGTTACGTGGACGCGAGTTTCCAAACTGATCGAGATGATTCTCGATCACAATCCGGTTATGTCTTCACATTAAATGGAGGTGCGGTCTATTGGAAGAGTTCAAAACAGGATGTTGTAGCATTATCCACTACAGAGTCAGAGTACATTGCTGCCTCATTGGCAGCTCAGGAAGCTGCATGGATGAAGAAATTCATCGACGACTTAGGAGTAGTCCCTTCCATTCAGGACCCTCTTGAGATCTTTTGTGACAACGAGGGTGCGATTGCTCAAATCAAGGAACCTCGTGCTCACCAAAAGACCCGTCACATTGAGCGGAGATTCAACTACATAAGGGATGAAGTTGAAAAGGGAAAGATATGTATTCGCAAAGTTCACACAGATCTTAATATAGCGGATCCTCTCACGAAGCTCTTACATGGAGCAAAACATGCAGGACATGTTTGTGCATTAGGGCTTCGACATTCTAGTGATTGGTCATGATCTGTTTTAAGTATTGTAACAGAATGAAATTTGTTCAAACTCATTAATATATTTATGGTATTAAATTATTATATTGAGTCATGTTCCTATTTTGCATATTTTATCCTTGAATAAGAAATTATTCTAAATTCTGTAGTCGATCACATTTGTGGGAACAAGTGTGAGGTTTAGAATATTATGAACTTGGGTTGGTATACATTCATGTTAAATGTGGGGCAAGTTTACTACCAAGGTTCATAGATATTTGTGGGATACAAATATTGGAAGACCCGCTCTCAAGACTTACTGAATGGAGCCTTCGTGATTGATCACATGTAATCTTGAGTAAAGGCGAATATCTTTGTATCCTCTGACCTGAGATACATATTGGGTTCAGATATTTTCCAAGTATTGTGCCTTGATTCTTTCCTTCGCTATTCTGAAATATGGTAGTTCATAAGGAAGAGCTCAGGTATAATGCAAGGGATATATTTAGGACGTATGTAATCAAGATGGAATTTATCCCTCTTATTCGTTGAGAGTCAGATATCTAAGGCCTGATAAAGTTAAATCTATAAGGGAGTGATCACTCTGTATCTCTTGGGTTTAACATGACATCTGGGATGAAAGGATAAATGAAAGATTCACCTATTCATATTCGAGATGGGAACTCGAAAAGGATGATGTTATTGAATGGCACAAAGTCATAAATATTGGGGGTGATGGACTGTCGTTAGGTGGTATCCATCACTTGCATTAATTTCTTATGTTTCTCGTGCAAGTGGGAGATTGAAGGTATTTCGTATGCCCGAGAGACATATTAAATTAATGTGGCTAATGTGTTATGATCCAAGTCGGGTCATACCCAATAACAAGCTTACCAATACTTTATAAGTATTTAATCTTAACGATTGGATCGTTGAATAAATACGTGACACTTGAACTTTAGAAAATCGGTTTTCTAAAATATTATCACTTGAGATACATTATTTGGATAATTTATATTTAATTATTTATAGGTTTAAATAATTATGTGGTGTTATATTTTATAAATTGGTTTATAAAATGTAAATAAATTAACAAATGCATGTTTATATGGCAAGTTTTATAAAAATACTTGCAAGACTTCTTTTTTATAACATGTTTTATAAAAATGAATCTTATTACTTACATGCATGTGGGACATTTTATGGGGTCTCCAAGGAGACATCCCATGCTTGTCTTTGGTTATTTTAAGACCACACAAGTGCCAAGGTACATGCTTATGTATTAACCAAGGCCTTGACTCAAGTGGGACTTGCAACACACATAAAATTGATAAGAAAAAAAACTGCATACTGCTCCTTTGCTGCTGTCTTCTGGCCGTGAGCTAGAGGGAGAGAAAGAGAGTTTATTTTGTGGTTTGCAAGCTTATTTTCAAGTGGTAATTAAATCCTAACCAAAGGCTAGGTGTTGGTGACAAGTTTGGGGTATTATCTCTTGAGGTTTCATAGTTTTGGAGCTTGCTTTCATCATCATCTTTCCAAACATGCTGCTGTCCAAATTCAGCTCTTAACTCATCATAGAGGAGGTATAATCTTACTTCCTTGCTATTTTATGTATGCATACATTCATGGCTTGATGACTATATGGAATTCATTATAAATGGTTAATCATATAAACTTCTTTTATTGATAATCTTGCTTCCGCTTTCTTGATAATTACAAGTTGGTTTTGTAACTATGTTAACCTTATTGACATGTTTTATGAACTCATTGAATTCCATCACTGTCATGACCCGGAAAATTTCGACTAATATTGAACCAAACTCACGATACGATTTCATAATTCTGACATGATAAGTAAAGTCCGTCATGTTGCGTCTCAAAAATTTTGAACTATTTTCGTACATTCATTTGACCTTCGACCATTCTCGACGATTCACGAACAACTATTTGTAAATAGATACATATATATTTAATATAAATAAATATATATATATATATATATATATATATATATATATATATATATATATATATATATATATATATATATATATATATATATATATATATATATATGTATATATATATATGTATATATATGTATATATATGTATATATATATATATGTATATATATATATATATGCATATATGTATATATATATATGTATATAAATATATGTATATATATATGTATATAAATATATATATATATATTTATATTAAATATATATGTATATATATATGTATGTATATATATATAATAATTTGATATAATATTTGAAGTATTATATGATTAAATTTTGGAAATAAATATGTAAAATAATATGCGATGTAATGAAAATTTTTATTAAATATATAGATATATATATATATATATGTATAAATATGTATATAAATATTTCTTGTAAATATATAAAATTATATAAAACCTATTTGTTTTAAAATATATAATATATTTATTTTAGTAGTTAAAGTTGCTATTTAAAAATATTTATATATAGAAAGAGAATATATTAAAAATAAATGATTTCGAGCTTAAATAGTAAACACTTGTAAAACTCGGTTGGCATTTCGTTAGTGTTCATATAGATCTAATACATATATATATATATATGAAGGATTAAGATAAAAGTTGAACTGTAAATTGATTACGAAGATTTTAGATTTGTTAAAAATATTTTCTTATCTTTTTAGTTTGAATATTAATACTCCGTACATATTAATTGGAACATAAAATAAATAATTATCGAACCTTTTTGATCAGGTTTCAAACAGTTAATGACTGAAATAATTAAATATATTTAAACTAAAAATTTGGGATTTTTAGGAACACTTTTATACGTTAACTGTTTAGCAATGGACACGATATAGCCATCCGGGATAAACTGTCGCTAGAATCAATTCAAATTAGATGATGGCTTTACTGTTTTAAATTGAATTCACATTTCTTATTATAGTGTGATAAAATGCACTGATTGAAGAAGTTAGATTCTTATTCCTTTCTCTTTCATTTACATATTATATATACATATACATTTACGCTTTTAGGAACCCACGTCTAACTTTCCTGATGATATTTCTTTGTGCATATGTATTCGATGGCCATCACACCCAACTCAAACAACCACCATTAAACTAGTATTTAAGACCACCAACATCAAACCCATTTGATGCTATAACCATCATAATCCATCGAAATCCAACACCATAACCATCGTCTTTCGCTTGCCCGATCATATTTCCATTCATGTTTTCTGTCAAATAAAACTAACCCAAAACCATCAACTTACCCATCGATCAACCCCCACTAGACTATCGTGTACCATGAACACCACCGTGAATCACCATAACCCGTCTTTCTCTCTCTCATTTTCTCTCACTGCAACCATGTAACCACCACTTTTTCTCTTCCTGTTTTACGATTAACCGACGCCTCCATCACCAAAACCAAACCATCGTGAACCACCATATTCGTTATTTAATTTCTTTTACTACTGTCAAATCGCAAAATATCACCAAGAACAACCACCATTGTTGCGGTTTTTTTCTGTTCTGTCATGAATAATTGAAGCACCACCATAACCGTTTAATCACATCTCAAACTGCTACATGTTTCTGCTTCAAACCTCAAACTGAAACTACGATGTTACTGCTGCGGTGATTGTGTTTCCTCTTCAGTTCCTGTCGAGATGAATGATACATATATGACGATGGTTAGGATTGATGATGATTAACGATGATGATAAGTGATGATGTTGAACCAATGACGATGAACCCTACTCCTAACCCACAACAAACGATCATCACCACCTTCTTTATTTCGACACCCATCAACCACAACCCACAACCCACAACCGCCACCATCACTTTCGAACCTGAACACAAACTCTATCGTTAAAACTGCAAACCATTCTATCGTTATTTGATCACAGCAAGACTGATATTCCAAACTGTAGCCATGATGATTTCCATTTCTGTTTGAAGACCTATTTAACATCACCTTGCAAACCTTCGTCCACCTCAAACCGCCACCCTATCACCACCTTGAACCACCTCCGTTGGACCACTTCACTACTATAAATGTAAACCACCACACACCTGCAACTACTGTTGCACAAATTTGCTGTTTTGATGCTGCTACTGCACTATTCTGTTTATGATTATAGCGATGGGACATGATGATGATCGTGATAATATAATGAAAATGAGATCATGATAAAGATCATGATGATGAACGGATCATGATGATGAGGATGATTATAATGATGCAGCAAGATGTATGATGATGATGATGATAAAGTTGTGATGGATGAGAATGATGATGACACGATGATGATTAAAAAAAAAGAAACATGTAGACCCGCTACATTTTTTCTGGTTCCTGGATTGAATCAAGAGCATACATATATATTGATGGGCTCGATTTGGAGTTGTTGGGCCAGAATCAAGGAGTTGGGCCTGAGATCGAGTTGTTGGGCTAGAATCAAGGAGTTTGGCCTGAGATCAAGTAGTTGGGCCGAGATATGACATGATTTCGGTTGGGCCGTAATAATAACTGTGTTGTTGGGCCAAAAAGAAAATACAGGGATTAAAAATAACTAGATTACATATAATTTCATAAAGATAGATTGGCTCAGGTGGTTAGGTGTATTTGTGTGTTGCAAGAGGTCGAGGGTTCAAGCCCGGACTATGGCAATTCTTTTTAGAAAGTTTATTTTTGAGGTAGTTAAATTATTATTATTACTATTATTATTGTTATAATTAGTATTACAATTATTATGATTATTATTATTATTATTATTATTATTATTATTACTAATATAAGTATTAATTATCATTTATTATTATTATTATTAAGACTATAGTTAAATTATTATTATTATTATTATTATTATTATTATTATTATTATTATTATTATTATTATTATTATTATTATTATTATTACTAAGTACTAAGTATTATTATCAAAATTATTATTTTCATTATCATTATTATTAAACATATCTTTTATTAAAAACTACTATTATTATTAAAAGTATCATTCCTACTAAAATTATTATTCGATTATCATTAAAAACTATCATTTTCTTTATTAAAATTTTCATTATTAAAAGTAACATTTTTATTATTATTATTATTACTATTATTACTATCATTATTATTATTATCCTTAACTTAGTATTATTTCAATTATTAATTTTTACAAACAGAAGATATTTATATAAAAATATGTTTATGTATACTAATATTACATAATATCATGTTTTAACTAATATAATATTATTTATATTGATATAACGCTAATTAAATCATATATCAAATAAGCATTATAATATATTATAAGTATTAATAAAATTATATATAAATATTAATCTTAATACATAACTTAATATATATAAATTTGTTTGATTTCAATTATATGTGTTAATATATATAAATGATATAGGTTCGTGAATCCGTGGCCAACTCTACATTGTTCAGTTCCGTCGTATGCATATTTTTACTACAAAATATCGTATTGTGAATTTCATTTGCTCCCTTTTTAAATGCTTTTGCAATATATATTTTTGGGACTGAGAATACATGTGGTGTTTTTATAAATGTTTTACAAAATAGACACAAGTACTTAAAAACATTCTACGATTGAGTTACGAATACACCGAATATCACCCCTTTATAGTCTGGTAATCTAAGAATTTGGGAATAGACCCCCAAATTGACGCGAATCCTAAAGATAGATCTATAGGCCTTGACAAGCCCAAGTCAGAGAATTTGAACTGCTTTAGTACTTCGATTTTAGTATACAACCGCTAGCTTTAAAAGGAATGACCTGTTTGTGAGGTGTACACAACCGTCATTTTTAAAATAGTAGCCTGTTTGTATGCTGTGAGCATATTCGCGATGCGGTATGTGGGGGATATTCTAGATGCATTTTGTTTATGTCGATTACCAGGTGTTTAATTTCGTATGAATGATTTTTACAGGAGTGAGCAGACCTGCACAGATTGTTTTCGAAATATGAGTATCTTGTGGTCTATTATATTATTGAAAATAATTGTTTACGACAAACTAATGAACTCACCAACCTTTTGGTTGACACTTGAAAGCATGTTTATTTTCAGGTATTAAAGAAATATTCTGCTGTGCATTTGATCATTTTAAAGATATTACTTGGAGTCATTCATGGCATATTTCAAAAGACGTTTCATTCAAGTCATTGAGTTCAATAAGGATTATTATTAAATAAATGACAGATTAAGTCATTTATAGTTTGGATATTATGAAATGGTTTGCATGCCTGTCAACTTACAATGAAATGAAAGTTTGTCTTTTCAAAACGAATGCAATGTTTGTAAAATGTATCATATAGAGGTTAAATACCTCACAGTGTAATCATATGTTATTGTATTCGTCCTTATGGATTAGGATGGGTCGTCTCATTTGCTGCTGCAAATATGCTATTGTGTCTGCTCCCGTTTTCTCCGGTAAACCGAGACCCATGATCACCATTCACGCGTCTTTCTCGAAGGTATATCATTATCCTAACTTGAATATATTACTAGATTTTACTGATCATCACGGGTTCATATATGTTGATCAAAACTAATAGAAAACACTAGAAACCAACCATTAAACTCATCGTTTTGTTAAAGATATCAAGATACTTGGGGTCTTAAAACATACAATTATCAAAGATTTGCGACCTAACTATTTATAGTAATACTATGTTATATGCTAGAATTAGTTTTAATTAATACTCTATGTATGTGAAAAAAAAATTTAAACTATGTATGTAATGGCTTGTGCTCGTGAGCAAGAATGATGGAAACTAGTCTGTATATGCGAATTACGAAGTTAGATGTTTACTACACCTACAGTCGCTAGAGTATGTGTTATATTACAAATTAAATATAAAGAATCATATATGTACACACTTACCGCTCAACTATGTGCTATTTTACAAAGTATACAATTACTTTTATTCTCTCTAAATAAAGAGTCTAGAGTTAGACTATTGAGAAAACAAAAATATAAATAAGATGATATATGTTAAAAATATAAACGACATATATAAAAACTAAACAGAAGATGTATAAATAAGTATACATACATATAAGTACAAGTATTATCTATGAAGTATGAATCATGAACTTGAAGATTATTGATGAAGTTATATTATCTCATATATAATTATTAAGTACATTAATAATTCGTTGTGTGTATACACCTATAACGTGAAGGTTATAATTGAAAGATAACGTGCACTTTATACGAACCTCACCGCTACTTACGGCCTAGGGTGGTCCTTGTTGCCTTATTGGAACCGCTTGTGGATCTCGAATGCCAAGACTTAGATTCTGGTCAAGAGTCCTGGGCGCCCGGTAATAACAGATCATCAGAGTGACTTATCTAATAGCAACGAGGTTGGGGCAAAGTTGTACAATGTCTTTGTGAAGGATTATAACCCGGACATACTAAAACTAGAAATTTACTATAAGTGGAAGCTTTCCATAAATAGTGGGTTTCCGAAATTAGAAACTTTTGAGAAATAGGAACATTTCTCGAAAACCGTCACTTTTAATATAGTTGCTATGTTAATAAACAAACTTTATGCCCGTTAGATATTAACTAATCAAACGTTATATCTCTAGGTTGAGATCTCCAATTGCATACTTCGTTCATTCTTCTTACGAGGAATAACTTACTTCCTACTAAGGTGAAATTCATAGCCCCGCTTTTTACTATTTCATAACTATTTAATAAACTTTGGGGTGTTGGTATCAGAGCCAGGCTTGTTATAGAGAATAATGATTGTTTTTATGTGTGCCTTATGTGTTAACCAGGGGTGCCTTAGCAATCTGTATGACTATAACCTTTCCTGCCTTAGCTTAAGTGCCTTTACTTGTTCATATGCTTGCCTTTGTTTTAAGAGCTATTCTCCTTTATATACTTTCCCTATTATGTTTTCCCTACTTCTAGACTTGCGAATTGCCTTAGAACCTCTTCTAATGTTCTGTATCCTTTCCTAAGGATGTCAAGCCAAAACCCTATCATCTTTCCTAAATCCCGACTCTGAAGGATCAGTAAGTATGTATATCCATACACATCTTTATTACCTGACTCCGCCATTGTGATTCAAAGTATTCTTGACTCACGCAAGTTATTTCTATAAGACCACCTCGGTTGGTGAAACTGAAGAAGGTCACTCATGGCTCAATACTCCAACGTCAACTATCTAAATTTGATGATCCTGACCTTATGGGGGTGATATTGAAGTGGAAGTATGAATTAGCAAAATATAATGACGTTTGGCCAACGTGATTATATTACGGTAATTCATATAGAAATTTTCAATATCATGACATATGGAATAGAAAGTGAATCAAAGAAAAATTTCTAAGCCATTCATTCAAAAATCTCAATGATTATTACACGAAGGGTAATCATCATCTGATTTGTAGATGTACAAAGAGCTCATTTAAACCAAACTATCTATCTCATACCCGTGAGTAGATTAACAAATCCCTCAAATACCATAAAAGTTGTAAAACCTTGCATTCTTTCACAACATATCTCTTTATCTTTGACACTTAATTATCACACTTAATCACTACCATATCCTCGCTGGAAGGAAGGATGCATATTCTTAAGCAACCTGAAGTTTTCCATTTTCTCGCGGGCTCCGGCTTGAGCTAAACTCACCTTAATCACATCTAAAAACTATCATAATACTCTAGCATATCCACATTTCGGGCCAGTAAAGGGCGTAGTATATATATACATTTCCATCACTATATTGAAACATGTGATCCCTCACACGCTCTAAATAATCAAAGGTAGCATTGATATTATTATCATTATGTTACTTAAGGTCAAACATCGTGTAATTTGTAGTACCTAAATCATAAGCCATCACCTTTGAATCATCAATCATTTCCCTGGAAAATCATACGATTTTGCCCCGGTGTTAAAAGTGAGTTAGTTGATCATAGTAATGATTCTAACAATATACAAGTGACACCATGTCCTAACACCGCCCTTACTCATTTGGAAAATTCATACCATCCCGACGATAATCACAGATTTAGCAAGAACTTGATAAGTTGATTTCTTCAATGATCATCCCATAGTTGAAAGTCACTGCATTAGCATGTCTTCATACGTGTCTATGTGAACATCGGATTATTCATGAAATGTCCCGTTCATATCAATTATAAACGTTTCATATTAATTGGTTTCGTTGCGAGGTTTTGACCTCTATATGAGATGTTTTTCAAAGACTGCATTCGATTTTTAAAACAACCATAACCTTTACTTTATCGATAAAGGTTTAAAAGACATAGCGTAGATTACTAAATAATGGTAATCTAAAGTACAACGTTTACATATGACCATTACATAATGGGTTACGATAATATATTACAACAATTTATTTTCCGAATGCAGTTTTTCTTTAAACATTATCATCCAAGCATGCTGACTCCAAATCTTGTCCTTAATTTAGCATGCAACAGTGGAAGCTCTTAATAATCACCTGAGAATAAACATGCTTAAAACGTCAACAAAAAAATGTTGGTGAGTTATAGGTTTAACCTATATGTATATCAATTTGTAATAATAGACCACAAGATTTCACTTTTCATAAACATCCATTTCATATTAGGCATTTCGCAAACTGCATAGAGATAAAAATCATTCATATGGTGAACACCTGGTAACCGACCTTAACAAGATGCATATAGAATATCCCCATCATTCCTGGACTCCTTTTGGACATGATAAATTCGAAGTACTAAAGCATCCGTTACTTTGGATGGGGCTTGTTGGGCCCGATAGATCTATCTTTAGGATTCACATCAATTAGGGTGTCTGTTCCCTAAATCTTAGATTAGCAGACTAAAAAGGGGAATATTCGGTTTAATAATTAGTTTCACGTACTTGTGTCTATTTTGTAAAACATTTATAAAACTGCATGTATTATCATCCCAAAAATATTATATTTTAAAATTGGGACTATAACTCACTTTCATGTATTTTTACTTCGTCGGAAAAATAAGACTTGGCCACGGGTCGATTCACGAACCTATAACAAATATATACATACATACATACATACATATATATTTATATATATATATATATATATATATATATATATATATATATATATATATATATATATATATATATATATATATATATATATATCAAAATATGATCGAAATATATTCACAACATTTATTACGTGTTGACGTTTTTAGTTGTTAAGTTAGCAGTCCAACGTTAGTAGTCCACAATTAGTAGTCCACAGTTAGTAGTACATAATTAAATATATTATCTCGAATCAATCCACGACCCATTGTATACATATCTCAGACTCGATCACAACTCAAAGTATATATATTATTTTAGAATCAACCTCGACCCTTTATATGCTAACTCGAGCATTACCGCATATAGAGTGACTTACGGTTATTCCAAATAATATATATAGATTACGTCAATTTGATATGTCAAAACATTGTATATGTGTCTATGGTCTATCAAGATTACATAATATATGTTAGATTACATGTAATACAATATAAGTTAGTTAAGTTATGGTTAGTATAGATTTGTTATAAAATTTTAGTAGCTAAAACTAGTAATTTTAACCAATTTTGTTTTACCCATTATTTCTTCGTTATAAATCCGTTTTGAGTGAATCAAGTTGCTATGGTTTCATATCGAACTGTAATTGATGAAACTAAACAGAAAAAGTATAAGTTTATAGTCATAAATACAAGTTACAAGTCATTTTTGAAAGAGGTAGTCATTTCCGTCGAAAGAACGACATCTTGATGACCATTTTGAAAAACATACTTCAACTTTGTGTTTAACCATGATTTTTGGATATAGTATTATGTTCATATGAAATATCATTTTTCCAGAAAACAAACTTCAAATTCAAATATTAAGATAGTTTTTATTTTTTCAACCTAAAACAGCCCCCTGTTTTACTACGACGGCGTATGTCCAGTTTTACGGTATTTTTCGCGTTTCCAGGTTTTAAATCATTAAGTTAGAATATGATATAGATATATAACATGTGTTTAGTTGATTTTAAAAGTTAAGTTAGAAGGATTAACTTTGTTTGCGAACAAGTTTAGAATTAACTAAACTATGTTCTAGTGATTACAAGTTATAATCTTTGCATAATATAGTTTTATATATAAGAATCGAATGATGTTATGAACATCATCACTACCTCAATTATAGTAAGTAAACCTACTAGAAATGACAAGAAATGATCTAGAGCTTCAAAGGATCTTTAATGGCTTGGAAGTTCTTGAAGTAGAATCATAACACAAAAACAAGTTCAAGTAAGATTTCTACTTGAATTAGGATAGTTATAGTTATTGAAATCGAATCAAAGTTTGAATATGAATATTACCTTGAATTAGAAAGATAACCTACTGTAAATAACAAAGGTTTCTTGATCTTGGATGATTACTTGGAATGGATTAGAAAGCTTGGAAGTAAACTAGTAAACTTGAAAGTGTTCTTGATGTGTTCTTGAGTAGTTGTTTTGTAGGTTGATTTATGTATGGATTTATGAGCTAGATTGATGTAGATTTTGACGAAGATGATGAAAAACACTTAGAACATCAAGAGAGAACTTGAGATAGATGTGTTTGATGCATGGAAGTTGCATGAAAATGTGATTGTGTGTGTGGTACCAAAAAAGTGATTATGCATGATCTTTTAAGGTCGCATTAGTTTGTAATTTTGTGTAATCATTCATGTTAGTTGCCAAATGGTGGTTCCATATGTTTGTTGACTAAATGAGGGCTGCTAAGAGCTGATAATTAAAGTGTATATACCAATAGTAAATACATTTAGAAGCTGTGTATTGTACGAGTACGAATACAGGTGCATACGAGTAGAATTGTTGATGAAAATGAATGAGAATGTAATTGTAAGCATTTTTGTTAAGTAGAAGTACTTTGATATGTATCATGAAGTCTTTAAAAAGTGTATTAATACATCTTAATACATTACATATATATACGTTTTAACTGAGTCGTTAAGTCATCGTTAGTCGTTACATGTAAGTGTTGTTTCGAAACCTTTAAGTTAACGATCTTGTTAAATGTAATTAATCCATTGTTATAATACATAATGAGATGTTAAATTTTTATGTTATCATGATAACATAGTGTGTTAATATATCTTAATATGATATATAAATAGTAAGACATCATTACAACGATAAATCGTTACATATAGATATCGTTTTGAATTCCTTAAGTTAGTAGTCTTGTTTTATGTATATAGTTTGTTGTTAATATACATAATGAGATACTTAAATATCATTTAATCATGTTAAATATATCTATATGTCCATATATATATCATCATGTCATATACAAGTTATAACGTTCGTGAATCATCGGACAAACTGGGTGGTCAAACATTAACACAAAATCCGTTTCAATTAATCAAGTCTTAATAAGTTTGATTGCTTAACATGTTAGAAACATTTATTCATGTAAATATTAATCTCACATAATATATATAATCATGGGAAAGTTCGGGTCACTACAGTACCTACCCGTTAAATAAATTTCGTCCCGAAATTTTAAGCAGTTGGAGGTGTTGTCTCATCTTCTGGAAATAAGTGCGGGTATTTCTTTTTCATCTAATCTTCATGTTCCCAGGTGAACTCAGGTCCTCTACGAGCATTTCATCAAACTTTAATGATTGGTATTTTGTTCTGCTTAAGTCCTTTAACCTCACGATCCATTATTTCGACGGGTTCTTCAACGAATTGTAGTTTTTCGTTGATACTAATTTTGTATAAAGGAATTGTGAGATCTTCATTAGTTAAGCATCTCTTCAGATTCGAGACATGAAATGTATTATGTACGCATGCTAATTGTTGCGGTAATTCAAGTTGATAAGCTACCGGTCCCACACGATCAATAATCTTGAATGGTCCGATGTATCTCGAGTTTAATTTTCCCTGTTTTCCAAAATGAACAACACCTTTCTAAGGTGATACTTTAAGCATGACCATGTCGCCAATTTCAAATTCTATATCTTTTCTTTTACTGTCTGCGTAGCTCTTTTGTCAACTCTGGGCGGTTTTCAACCGTTGTTGAATTTGTATAATTATCTCGGTCATTTCTTGGATTATCTCCGAAACCGTAATTTGTCTATCCCCCACCTCACTCCAACAAATCGGAGACCTGCACTTTCTACCATAAAGTGCCTCAAACGGTGCCATCTCAATACTTGAGTGGTAACTGTTGTTGTTGGAAAATTCTGCTAACGGTAGATGTCGATCCCAACCATTTCCAAAATCAATAACACATGCTCGTAGCATGTCTTCGAGTGTCTGTATTGTCCTTTCACTATGCCCATCAGTTTGTGGATGATAGGCAGTACTCATGTCTAGACGAGTCTCCAATGCTTGTTGTAATATCTACCAAAACCTTGAAACAAATCTGCTATCCCTATCAGAGATAATAGAGACTGGTACTCCATGTCTGAAGATGACTTTCTTCAAGTATAGTCGTGCCAACTTCTCCATTTTGTCATCTTCTCTCATCGGTAGAAAGTGTGCTGACTTGGTAAGACGATCGACTATTACCCAAATTGTATCATAACCACTTATAGTCCTTGGCAATATAGTAATGAAATCCATGGTAATGTTTTCCCATTTCCATTCTGGGATTTTTGGTTGTTGGAGTAGACCTGATGGTTTCTGATGTTCAGCTTTGTCTTTAGAACAAGTCAAACATTCTCCTACGTATGTAGAAATATCAACTTTCATACCCGGCCACCAAAAGTGTTTCTTGAGATCTTGGTACATCTTTCCAGCTCCAGGGTGTATTGAATATTTGGTTTTATGTGCCTCCCTAAGTACCATTTTCCTCACATCTCCAGACTTTGGTACCTAAATTCTTTCAGCCCTATACCGGGTCCAGTCTTCCCGAATATTAAGATGTTTTTCCGATCCTTTGAGTATTTCATTCTTTAGATTCCCTTCTTTTAAAACTCCCTGTTACACCTTTTTTATTCGAGTAGTAAGGTTAGTATGAATAATTATATTCATAGCTTTTACTCGAATAGGTTCCCTGTCCTTTCTACTTAAGGCATCGGCTACCACATTTGCCTTCCCCGGGTGGTAACGAATCTCAAAGTCGTAATCATTTAAAAGCTCAATCCACCTACGCTGTCTCATGTTCAATTATTTTTGATCAAATATATGTTGTAGACTTTTGTGGTCGGTATATATGGTACATTTGACTCCATATAAGTAGTGCATCCATATCTTTAATGCAAAAATTACAGCGCCCAATTCTAAATCATGAGTCGTATAATTCTGCTCATGAATCTTCAATTGTATGGACGCATAAGCAATTTCCTTCTTTCTTTGCATTAATACACAACTGAGACCTTGCTTCGAAGCGTCACAATAAATCACAAAATCATCATTCCCTTCAGGCAATGACAATATAGGTGTCGTAGTTAACTTTTTCTTCAATAATTGAAATGCTCTTTCTTGCTCATCCTTCCATTCAAATTTCTTCCCTTTATGCATTAATGCAGTCAAAGGTTTTGCTATTTTGAAAAAATCTTGGATGAATCTTCTGTAGTAACCAGCCAATCCCAAAAATTGGCGTATCTGCGTCGGAGTTTTTGGTGTTTCTCACTTCTCAACTGTTTCAATCTTTGCCGGATCAACTTGAATACCTTCTTTGCTCACTATATGACCGAGGAATTGAAATTTTTTCAACCAAAATGCACACTTTGAAAATTTAGCGTACAATTTTTTCTTCCTCAACAATTCTAGCACTTTTCTCAAATGTTCTTCGTGTTCTTGATCATTTTTTGAGTAAATAAGTATGTCATCGATGAAAACAATGACAAACTTGTCAAGATATGGTCCACACACTCGGTTCATGAGGTCCATGAACACAGTTGGTGCGTTACTCAAACCAAACGGCATAACCATAAACTCATAATGACCGTAACAAGTTCTAAAAGCTGTCTTCGGAAAATCATCCTCCTTCACTCGCATTTGATGATACCTGAAACGTAAATCGATCTTCGAATAAACTGACGAACCTTGCAGTTGATCAAATAAGTCATCGATTCTCGGTAGTGGATAACGGTTCTTGATGGTAAGTTTGTTCAACTCTCGATAGTCGATACATAACCGGAATGTACCATCCTTCTTTTTGAAAAACAGAACAGGAGCTCCCCACGGTGATATGCTTGGTCGAATGAAACCACGCTCCAAAAGTTCTTATAATTAACTCTGTAATTCCTTCATTTCGCTGGGTGCGAGTCTGTAAGGAGCACGAGCTATTGGTGCAGCTCCTGGTACAAGATCCATTTGAAATTCAATATATCGGTGTGGAGGTAGTCCCGGTAATTCTTTTGAAAATACATCGGAAAATTCCTTTGCGACAGGAACATCATCGATGTTCATTTCTTCGGAATTGACTTTCTCGATGTGTACTAGAACGGCATAGCAACCTTTTCTTATTATTTTTTGTGTCTTCAAATTACTAATAAGATTTAACTTCGCGCTGCCCTTTTCTCCGTACACCATTAAGGGTTTTCCATTTTTTCGTACAATGCGAATTGCATTTTTGTAACATACGACCTCTGCTCTCTCCTTTTTCAACCAGTCCATACCAATTATCACATCAAAACTTCCTAAATTTACAGGTATCAAATCAATCTTAAACGTTTCGCTAACCAATTTAATTTCTCGATTTCGACATATTTTATCTGCTGTAATTAATTCATCGTTTGCTAATTCTAGTAAAAATTTATTAGCCAAAGGCATCAATGGACAACCTAATTTATCACAAAAATCTCTACTCATATAGCTTATATCCACACCCGAATCAAATAAAACATAAGCAGATTTATTTTCAATAAGAACGTACCCTTAACAAGCTCCAGGTTTTCCTGCACTTCTGCCGCATTAATATTGAAAACTCTTCCGCGGCCTTGCCCATTAGTATTCCGTTGGTTTGGGCAATTTCTAATAATGTGGCCCAGTTTTCCACATCCATAACAAACTACAGCGGCATTATTTGTTCCGACATTATTTGTTCCTTTAATTCTGTTATTCGTCGGTCCGTAGACCTCACACTTTGTCGTGCCATGACCATTTCTCTTACACTTAGTGCAAAATGGCGTGCAGAACTCATTCGGATGGTACTCTTCATACCTTTGGCATGGCTGTTTCTGCTTCTTATTGTTATAGGGATTGTTGTTGTTGCGGTTGTTATTGTTGTTGGGACGATTTAGTTGCTGTTGTTGTTGGGATGGTTGTTGTTGCGTTTGTTTTTGCGAAAAATGGTACGATTGTAGTTGTGGTTGTTGTGTTGGTTATTGAAGCGATAGTTACTGTTGTTGGGTTGGTGACTCTTGTCACTGTTTTCTTCCCACTTTCTTTTGACTTGTTTCATGTTAGCCTCTTCGGCTGCCTGCTCTTTAATTCTTCCCTCAATTTGGTTTATGAGTTTGTGAGCCAATCGACTTGCCTTTTGTATGGAAGTGGGCTCGTTTGAACTCACATCCTCCTGAATCCTTTCTGGTAACCCTTTTACAAACGCATCGATTCGCTATTCTTCATCTCCGAACACTCTTGGACACAATAGGCACAAATCTGTGAATCGTCGTTCGTATGTGGTAATATCGAATCCTTGTGTTCGTAATTCTCTAAGCTCTGCCTTGAGCTTATTGACCTCATTTCTGGGACGGTACTGCTCATTCATCATGTGTTTGAATGCTGACCACGGTAGTGCGTAAGCAGCATCTTGTCCCACCTGCTTGAGATAGGTGTTCCACCATGTTAACGCAGTACCTGTAAAGGTATGCATAGCGTACTTTGCCTTCTTTTTTTTAGTACATTTACTTATGGAAAACACTGATTCGACTTTCTCGGTCCACCTTTTTAATCCGATTGGTCCTTCGATTCTATCGAATTCTAGATGTTTACAGGCAGTGAATTCTTTGTAGGAACATCCCACACGATTTCTTGTGGAGTTAGTTCCATTGCTAGATTCAGAGTTATTGTTTTTTTGCAACGCAGCCTGTACTGCGGCTATGTTTGCAGCAAGGAATGCACGGAAATCTTTCTCGCTCATGTTCAAGTTCTGACGAGTAGTCGGTGCCATTTCCTTCAAAAATAGCCAAAATAGTTATGTTAATCATATAGAATATTAAGAGTAGTATTTTTTAGAATAATATGAACTTATTATAAAAGCTTTTTCTTCATATTAGCGTTTTATAATTTTGATTAGGGTATTACCTGCCCGTTAAAGTTCATACTTAATAGATAGTACAAAAATTAACTACTACTATCAACATAATATTCTATCATGAAAAACTTTAATTCATTAACATTTCACGCTTAAACTTCGATACAATATCATACAATCATACACTACCGCTATTTTACCTATGGCATGAAATATAGCACATGACAAATGTAATACAAGGCAGCTGCTTAGACAATTCTAGTGAACTCAAACTATTCAGTGAAGGAAATAAAGACACGTAATTCATATGACCAGAAACAAGTCATGCATTCGGGTTTCACTAGTATTATTTCCCATCCTTGATCAAGTGGGAAATAGCCGTTGTGACCGTTGGCAAGGCAACACGTTGTAACGATGTCAAAAGGATGGGGGTTATGTAATATCCAACAGTGACGTAACAAGTTAAAAACCTTATCTCTTACCCCAACTACTGAATCTGTCACTTGTGGGAATGTTTCATTAAGAAGTTGCAAACCGATGTTCTTTTTCTCAATTTGATGAGAGGCGAGCATCACTAACCCGTAAACGTAACATACTTCCTTAAGTTTCATGTTTGAAGCCCTTTTTAATGAATGAAATCCTATATTAGGATATTCGGAGTCAAAATAGGCCCTCAACCCGTGGCGGAAAATTGCATTAGGGTTTCCCGCACACATAGCCTTATAGAAAATATGACGTAACTTAAGGTTTTCCCAATGACATATACACCACCTATCGAAGGAAAGCCTTATATAAACCAAGACATGCCTGGAACGTCTTTCAAACGTCTTATAAACTAATTTTGCCATAAACAATTGAGCCAAGGAATCCTGACCAACTCTAGACAAGATTTCATCAATCATGTCTCGTGGTAGATCTTCTAAAATATTCGGTTATCTATCCTTAACATCCATTTTGTATTTTTATACTGTAAAAGAGATGAAAAATTAGATCTTGTAAAGGATGATAGAATACAAACATTACAAGCAATTTTTACATACAACATAAAAGTACAAACACACTACAGTACATATATTACATGGCATGATAAGAGTAAATGACTTCAACTCTTTATTCTGACTCACTTGTTTCTTCTTTCTCAGACTCAGTTCATTTTGCTAATTTCCTTGGGATACATGTTGCTCCTCTGATACGAGTCGTCGTTTTCATAAATGGTTTAGAAAAACCTGGTGGCTTACATGTTCCCAGGTTATATTTAAAATTTAAGAAATACGGGTGTTTACGATATATCCCATCGGGATATTTCATGTTAACATAAAGTTCATCGGTTTTGGACTCAGGTGTCTCTATTTTGATAGCTTTTCCCTTATTATTTTATTTTGCTATTTTAAATTGGGCCGAGGTAATTTCTATTACATCATCGAAATCCTCGTCGGGATCCGATTCATCAGAAAATTGGTAATTTTCCCAATATTTTTCTTCCTCGGCGGAAACACCATTGACCATTTTTAACTTTGGTCCATTGGTTGAGGATTTTCTTTTATTTAACCGTTTGTCTGTAGTTATTAATATTTCTTCCTCCGGAACCTCCTCTTCTTCCGGTTCCTCTTCTTCCGGTTCCTCTTCGGGAATTTGTGAATCTTCCCAAAATACATTCGACTATTCATTATTATTAGGTGAGTCGATGGGATTTGTACTAGAAGTAGACATCTATCATACAATCGCAAGCACGTTAAGAGTTTAATATATCACATAATATTTACATGTAAAAAATATATATAGTTTCCAACAAAAGTGTTAAGTAAACACGGTCGAAGTCCAGACACACTAATGCATCCTAACAAATTGATAAGACACACTAATGCAAATTTCTGGTTCTCTAAGGCCAACGCTCGGATAGCAACTGAAATGTTCCATTCATATCGATTATAAACGTTTCATATTAATTGGTTTCGTTGCGAGGTTTTGACCTCTATATGAGATGTTTTTCAAAGACTGCATTCGATTTTTAAAACAACCATAACCTTTACTTTATCGATAAAGCTTTAAAAGACATAGCATAGATTACCAAATAATGGTACTCTAAAGTACAACATTTACATACGATCATTACATAATGGGTTACGATAATATATTACAACAATTTATTTTTCGAATGCAGTTTTTCTTTAAACATTATCATACAAGCATGCTGACTCCAAATCTTTTCCTTAATTTAGCATGCAACAGTAGAAGCTCTTAATAATCACCTGAGAATAAACATGCTTAGAACGTCAACAAAAAAATGTTGGTAAGTAATAGGTTTAACCTATATGTATATCAATTTGTAATAATAGACCACAAGATTTCACTTTTCATAAACATCCATCTCATATCAGGCATTTTATAAACTGCATAGAGACAAAAATTATTCATATGGTGAACACCTGGTAACCGACCTTAACAAGATGCATATAGAATATCCCCATCATTCCGGGACTCCCTTCGGACATAATAAATTTGAAGTACTAAAGCATCCGTTACTTTGGATGGGGCTTGTTGGGCCCAATAGATCTATCTTTAGGATTCGCGTCAATTAGGGTGTCTGTTCCCTAATTCTAAGATTAGCAGACTAAAAAGGGGCATATTCGGTTTAATAATTCAACCATAGAATGCAGTTTCACATACTTGTGTCTATTTTGTAAAACATTTATAAAACTATATGTATTCTCTTCCCAAAAATATTAGATTTTAAAAGTGAGACTATAACTCACTTTCACGTATTTTCACTTCATCGGAAAAATAAGACTTGGCCACGGGTCAATTCACGAATCTATAACAAATATATATATATATATATATATATATATATATATATATATATATATATATATATATATATATATATATATATATATATATATATATATATATATATATATATATATCAAAATATGATCGAAATATATTCACAACATTTATTACGTGTTGACGTTTTAAGTTGTTAAGTTAGCAGTCCAACGTTAGTAGTCCACAATTAGTAGTCCATAGTTAGTAGTACATAAATAAATATATTATCTCGAATCAATCCACGACCCATTGTATACATGTCTCAGACTCGATCACAACTCAAGGTATATATATTATTTTAGAATCAACCTAAACCCTTTATATGCTAACTCGAGCATTACCGCATATAGAGTGACTTACGGTTATTCCAAATAATATATATAGATGACGTCGATATGATATGTCATAACATTGTATACGTGTCTATGGTCTATCAAGATTACATAATATATGTTAGATTACATGTAATACAATATAATTTAGTTAAGTTATGGTTAATATAGATTTGTTATAAGATTTTCGTAGCTAAAACTAGTAATTTTAACCAATTTTGTTTTACCCATTATTTATTCGTTATAAATCCGTTTTGAGTGAATCAAGTTGCTATGGTTTCATAGAAAACTAAAATTAATGAAACTAAACAGAAAAAGAATAAGTTTATAGTCAGAAATACAGGTTACAAGTCATTTTTGAAAGAGGTAGTCATTTTCGTCGAAAGAACGACATCTTGATGACCATTTTGAAAAACATACTTCAACTTTGTGTTTAACCATGATTTTTAGATATAGTATTATGTTCATATGAAATACCATTTTTTAAATAAAACAAACATTAAATTCAAATATTAAGATGGTTTTTATTTTTCAACCCAAAACAGCCCGACGGCGTATGTCCGGTTTAACGGTGTTTTTCGCGTTTCCAGGTTTTAAATTATTAAGTTAGCATATCATATAGATATAGAACATGTGTTTAGTTGATTTTAAAAGTTAAGTTAGAAGGATTTACTTTGTTTGCGAACAAGTTTAGAATTAACTAAACTATATTCTAGTAATTACAAGTTATAATCTTTGAATAAGATAGTTTTATATATAAGAATCGAATGATGTTACGAACATCATCACTACCCCAAGTATAGTAGGTAAACCTACTAGAAATGACAAGAAATGATCTAGAGCTTCAAAGGATCTTTGATGGCTTGGAAGTTCTTGAAGTAGAATCATAACACAAAAACAAGTTCAAGTAAGATTTCTACTTGAATTAAGATAGTTATAGTTATTGAAATCGAATCAAAGTTTGAATATGAATATTACCTTGAATTAGAAAGATAACCTACTGTAAATAACAAAGGTTTCTTGATCTTGGATAATTACTTAGAATGGATTAGAAAGCTTGGAAGTAAACTAGTAAACTTGAAAGTGTTCTTGATATGTTCTTGAGTAGTTGTTTTGTAGGTTGATTTATGTATTTATGAGCTAGATTGATGTAGATTTTGATGAAGATGATAAAGAACACTTAGAACATCAAGATAGAACTTGAGAGAGAAGTGTTTGATGCATGGAAGTTGCATGAAAATGTGATTGTGTGTGTGGTACCAAAAACGTGATTATGCATGATCTTTTAAGGTCACATTAGTTTGTAATTTTGTGTAATCATTCATGATAGTTGCCAAATGATTGTTCCACATGTTTGTTGACTAAATGAGGGCTGCTAAGAGCTGATAATTGAAGTGTATACATGTCATAACCCGTCCTTAACCATAAGAACGTGTTAGATAACGTATGATTTCATTGCGAGGTATTGACCTCTATATGCGACATTTTTAAAAGAACAACTGCATATATTTTACATTACAAACCATAATTCTTATTTTGATACAAGCTTTAGACAAAATAAAGATGATTATCGTTTAGCGATAATCTTAGACTTACAAACTTTACATGTGATGATAACAATACGATTTCTAGCATATTTTACATTACAAATCCTCCGATATGCAGTTTTATTTTTGACACAAATATGCATACTCAAGATCTTGTTTAAATTCAACATGTTGCAGCGGAAGCTTCTAATTATCACCTGAGAATAGACATGTTTAAAACGTCAACATACAGTTGGTGAGATATAGGTTTAATGCCGGCAGCGATATAAATATAGACCACAAGATTTCATATATAAACATTTTAATAAAAATATTCTAAGTGGTTGAGCACTTGGTAACCATACTTAACATTTAATCACGTCGCATATTCCCTTTATTATGAAATCTTACTACACCGTACCAAGTGTAGTCACAAAACGAAGTACTGTGCAACCGTAGAATACTGGTCGTCCAGTCCGGTTGGGGTTGTCAGGCCCGATAGATCTATCAACAGGATTCGCGTTTACAATACCGCTGTAAATAACAGTTACCAAGCTACAGGGAAGTATGCCAGTGGTACAACTCAACGTAGAATATATTTTTCAGTTACTTGTGTCCATAACGTAAAACATAAAATACATGTATTCTCATCCCGAAATACTTAGAGTTTAAAAGTGGGACTATATACTCACTTTTGTCTTGAAGATATGTAATTTCGACTTGGTCTCCGATTGATATCACGAACCTATCCATATATAGTTTATCAATATATTTCTATTTTAAACAATCGTCACATATATATACTTTTTATACTTTTAATAGTTTTAATAATTTCTTAGTTCGTAGTTAGCAGTCCGATGTTAGTAATTCAATTTTAATGGTTCATTTTTAGGTGTTTAATAAACCCCCAATGAAATAAATAAAAACCCCCATCGTATATGTATTGGTCGAGATTAATCTTGACCCATGGTACCGGTGTTGTCAAATGACGTGTTGCGCACATAAAGTACCGGTGTTGTCAAATGACGTGTTGCGTACAATCATGGGATCTTATGATTAATCTTCTCGTATTGTTTACGGGTGATCCTGAACCATATAAAATTAAATTATGAGTACATATATATAAAATATCATGTTATTTTAAAAAGATGTGATTTATTTAATTTTCTCCAATTATTTTCGTAGCCAAACTAGTCTTAGATATCCGATCTCGTTTTGGTCATAGTTTCTTCGTTACAACTCCGTTTTCGTTGATTCAACTTGCCACTTCCTTGGATCGAGTCCCTATTTAAGACTATGAACTGTAAATACCTTAGTTTGTATTCGAAATCACAGGTCATAGGTCAAACTTTAGTGAAACTTATGAAGTTAATCATTTTCCATCATGTAAACAACCTTAAATGATTATTTTTCTAAAAATACTTATACTTTGAGTTAAATCATGAAATTTTTATGTGTTATCATATTCATAGTAAAAATCATTTTTCCAGAAAATAAACCTCCAATTCAAAGTTTAAGATGGTTTTTAATTATCCAACCCAAAACAGCCCCCGGTTACACTCTGACGTCGTAAAAACAGTTTTTAAGGTGTTCTTTGAAAAACCAAGTTATACCTTGTTAAATTAGCATATATTTAAGTTATATTACAGGTCTTGAAGTATTTTAAAAGTTAAGTTAGAAGGATCTATTTAGTTTGCAAACAAGTTTGAAAACATTCAAACTATGTTCTTGTTGTTAAAATTGTATACCACAAAATATGATAGCTATATATATATGAATCGAATAAGGTTATGAACATAGATACTACCTCAAGTTCCTTGGACAAGGTTTCTGTAAAAGAGGAGTAAGAACCTAGAACCAAAAGGGTGATGGAATTGGATGAAAGATTGGAAGTAAGTTTGTGTTCTTGGAAGGATTTCTTGAAGTGTTTTTGTAAGGTTTTCTTATGAGATTTAAGTGTTGTTTTTGAAGCTAAATGATGGAGAAAATGCTTGGAGATGATCAAGTATGAAGTTAAGAGTATTTTGAGAGAGAAATGGAAGTGTAAGTATGAGAAAATGGGGTGAAGAAATGGTGTGCATGCGTAAAAACGTTTTTAGGTTATAAAGGAAAAAAAAGATACCTAACTTTGTTTTCTTGCTAAATAATTCATGCTACTTGACAAATGGTTGGTTCCACATGTTTCTTAATCATTTAAGGCTGCTAAGGAGCAGATTTTTATTGGTATATACCAATAGTAAATACATCTAGAAGCTGCATATGATACGGGTACATATACCCTAGATATACGTGTAGAAATCTTTGAGAAAACGGAACGAGGATTCAAATATAGCTATCTTTTGTAAATATACTTATATTGTTTTATGTATGTAAGCCCTTTAAAAGTGATAAAATACATATCTATACGATGCATGTATAAGTATTATAGGTTATAAGTATTTATGTCGAAGAACGTTACGTATAGTTATCGTTTTGAAAACTTAAGTTAGTAGTTTCAAAATATACTTATAACTCATTGTTATTAGTACCCAATGAGATGTTAAACATCCTTAGATCATGTTAAATATATATAAATACATATATATACATAAACGTATAATTATCATATATTGTATAGTTCGTGATATCATCGGTCAAACTAGACGGTCAAACGTTGTGTAAAACTCTTTTCGAAAACATAAGTCTCAACAATTTGGATTGCTTATCATGTTGGTAAGGTTTAATTTATGTAAATATTAATCTTATAAGTATAAATTGATCGAAAAAGTCCGGGTCATTACAGTACCTACCCGTTAAATAAATTTCGTCCCGAAATTTTAAAATCGTACCTATTTTGCGTCATCGGGAAACAAATGCGGGTATTTTTGTTTCATTTGATCCTCTCGCTCCCAAGTAAACTCGGGACCTCTTCGTGCATTCCAACGAACTTTAACGATCGGTATGTTGCTCTGCTTGAGCCGTTTAACTTCACGATCCATGATCTCGATTGGTTTTTCTATGAATTGTAGTTTCTCGTCAACTTGAATTTCTTCAAGAGGAATGGTGAGGTCTTCCTTTGCAAGACACTTCTTAAGGTTCGAGACGTGAAATGTATTATGTACTCCGGTGAGTTGTTGTGGTAACTCGAGTCGATAAGCTACCGGTCCAATGCGTTCGATAATCTTGAACGGGCCTACATATCATGGGTTCAGTTTACCCCTTTTTCCGAAGCGTATTACACCTTTCCACGGTGACACCTTTAACATAACCATGTCATCGATCTGAAACTCTAATGGTTTCCTTCGAACATCGGCGTAGCTCTTTTGGCGACTACGGGCTGTTTTCAATCTCTCCTTGATTTGTACTATCTTCTCAGTCGTTTCGTGTATGATCTCGGGACCAGTTAATTGTCGATCTCCTACTTCATTCCAACAAATAGGAGATCTACACTTCCTTCCGTACAATGCTTCGAATGGCGCAGCTTTAATGCTCGCATGATAACTATTATTATACGAGAATTCTGCTAATGGTAGATATTTATCCCATCCGTTTCCAAAATCGATCACACATGCCCTGAGCATGTCTTCAAGAGTCTGAATCGTTCTTTCACTCTGCCCGTCGGTTTGCGGATGATACGCGGTACTCATATCCAAACGAGTTCCTAGGGCCTCCTGTAGTGATTGCCAGAACTTTGATGTAAATCTACTATCACGATCGGATATAATGGAAATAGGTATTCCATGCCTTGAAACAATTTCCTTTATATGCAATCGTAATAGTTTCTCCATTCTATCCGTTTCCTTTATAGGCAAGAAATGTGCAGACTTGGTGAGACGATCAACAATCACCCAAATGGTGTCGTATCCCCAGGCAGTCTTTGGTAACTTCGTGATGAAATCCATGGTAATACCGTCCCATTTCCATTCTGGAATTTCTGGTTGTTGAAGTAACCCTGACGGCTTCTGGTGTTCTGCTTTGACTTTGGAACAAGTTAAACATTCCCCAACATATGTTGCAACGTCTGTCTTCAAATTAGGCCACCAATAATGCGTCTTAAGATCTTGGTACATCTTTCCAACTCCAGGATGTATCGAATATCTTGTCTTATGTGCCTCGTTCAATATCAACTTCCTTAATCCACCCAACTTCGGTACCCAAATACGATTTGCAAAATATCGAATTCCATCTTCCCGCATAACGAGTTGCTTCTCATACTTCTTCATTATTTCATTTCCTATATTTTCTTTAGTAAGTGCTTCTCGTTGAACTTCTTTGATTTGTGAGTTGAGATTCATGCGAATTTTTATGTTCATCGCTCGTACTCGAATTGGTTCTCGTTCCTTTCTGCTTAAAGCATCGGCCACCACGTTCGCCTTCCCGGGATGATAACGAATTTCACAATCATAGTCGTTTATTAACTCGACCCACCTACGTTGTCTCATGTTCAGCTATTTCTGATCAAAAATATGTTGAAGGCTTTTATGATCAGTAAACACAGTGCATTTAACCCCATACAAGTAGTGTCTCCATATCTTCAATGCAAACACGACTGCTCCCAGTTCTAGATCATGCGTCGTATAATTCCGCTCGTGAATCTTCAATTGTCGGAATGCGTATGCAATAACTTTCTTTCGTTGCATAAGAACGCAACCAAAACCTTGTCGCGAAGCGTCACAATATATTTCAAAATCATCGTTCCCTTCTGGTAACGATAAAATAGGCGCCGTAGTTAACTTCTTCTTTAGTAATTGAAATGCACTCTCCTGCTCAGAAGTCCATTCATATTTCTTCCCTTTTTGCGTTAACGCTGTCAACGGCTTAGCTATTCGGGAAAAATCTTGAATAAACCTTCTATAATAACCGGCTAAACCCAAAAATTGGCGTATCTGCGTTGGTGTCTTAGGAGTCTCCCATTTTTCAATGGCTTCAATTTTTGCTGGATCAACCTGAATTCCTTTGCTACTAACAACGTGGCCAAGAAATTGCACTTCTTTCAACCAGAAAGCACACTTAGAAAATTTAGCGTATAGCTGTTCTTTTCTCAACAACTCTAATATCAACCTTAAATGCTGCTCATGCTCTTGCTCACTCTTGGAATAGATAAGAATATCATCAATGAAAACGATAACAAACTTATCTAAATATGGACTACAAACTCGATTCATGAGGTCCATGAATAAAGCTGGCGCATTTGTCAACCCAAACGGCATGACCAAAAATTCGTAATGACCATAACGTGTCCGAAAAGCAGTTTTCGGAATGTCCTCTTCTTTGACACGTAATTGATGATAGCCCGACCTTAAGTCAATTTTTGAGTACACACATGATCCTTGGAGTTGATCAAATAAGTCGTCAATTCTCGGTAGTGGATACCGATTCTTGATAGTTAACTTATTTAATTCACGATAATCTATACACATCCTAAAAGATCCATCTTTCTTTTTAACAAATAGAATCGGAGCTCCCCACGGTGAAGTACTTGGTCGTATGAATCCATGATCCAGTAATTCTTTTAACTGACTCTGAAGTTCTTTTAACTCGGACGGTGCAAGTCTATATGGAGCACGAGCCACTGGTGCGGCTCCTGGTACTAAATCTATTTGAAATTCTACAGATCTAAATGGAGGTAATCCCGGCAACTCTTCCGGAAAAACTTCAGGAAAATCTCTTGCCACAGGCACGTCGTTGATGCACTTCTCTTTTTCTTTCTTTTCGACTTTATTAACATGTGCTAAGATAGCATAGCACCCTTTCTTCAAGCACTTTTGAGCTTTCAAATAACTAATGAGTTTTAGCTTTGAGTTACCCTTCTCTCCATAAATCATCACCGGCATTCTATCCTTACAAGGAATGCGAATTGCCTTCTTGGCACACACAACTTCAGCTCCTACTTTGGACATCCAGTCCATGCCGACTATTACATCAAAACTTCCTAATTCTACGGGTATTAAGTCAATTTTAAATGTTTCTCCAGCTAAATTTATTTTACAATCACGGCAAATTTTATCGGCTTTAATTAGTTTACCATTAGCTAACTCAATCATGTACTTAGCATCTAGAGGTAATGATGAACAATTCAATTTAGCGTAAAAGCCTCTACTCACGTAACTTCTATCGGCACCAGTATCAAATATAATAGATGCGGATAAGTTATTAATGGTAAACGTACCCGTAACAAGCTCCGGGTCTTCACACGCCTCTCTAGCATTAATAACAAATGCTCTTCCACGTGCAGATCCATTATTCTTCTCTGGATTCGGACACTGGCTCTTATAGTGACCTTGTTTTCCACACCCATAACAAGTAATGGTAGCCAAAGCAGTTCTATTTGCATTGGTGGTAGGAGTCTTGGTACCATTTGTATTTGTAACGAGAGCCCTACAATCTTCAGCAAGATGACCCTTTCGATTACATTTGTTGCATACCACATTACAGTAGCCAGAGTGATGTTTGTGGCATCGGTTGCATAAAGGATTTTGTCCTTTGTAACCAAAGCTTGAACCACTACCTGCACCTTGCATGGTTTCTTGTTTCTTAAAAGATTGTTGTTGGTTACCTCGATCATAATTTCCATTCCACTTTCTTTTGTTACCTGATACCTTCACATCAGTATTGGATGCTTTCTTATCCATGATGACCTGATCCATTAGCTCGTTTGCCATGGTTATAGCTTCATGAATTGTCTTAGGTTTCGATGCTGTAACGTTTGCCTTGACCTTTTTGGGCAAACCATCTTTGTACATTTCAATCTTCCGTTCTTCGGTTGGAACCAATTCAGGACATAGCAAAACTAATTCCATGAATCGCTGATTGTAGTTGGTGATTTCAGTACCAATAACCTTCAGACTTCGTAACTCATCTTCCAACTTCCTAACCTCGTTCCTTGGACAATACTCGTTGATTAACATTGTTTTGAATTCTTCCCAAGGAGTATCATAAGCTACATCTCCTCCTACAGCCTTCACATAATTTTTCCACCACGTGAGTGCACTATCTTGTAAAGTGCACGATGCGTATTTGGTCATGTCCTTTTCAACACAACCACTGATTTTGAACACAGTTTCCATCTTTTCTATCCACCGGGTTAAACCGATCGGTCCTTCTGTTCCACTGAATGATGAGGGCTTGCAAGCTTGAAAAGTTTTGTAAGTGCACCCCACACGAGGATTTGGGTTAACTGCAGCACCTCTTGCAGCCTCGACCCATAACATTCTGTCGTTCACTCGCTGATTGATGAGTTCCTGGATTTCTTGTTCCGTCATTCGGTTCAATCGCGCCATATTCTTCTATAAGAATGAAAAGAAAATAATTATTCACATGGAATATTATAGATGTAGTGTATATTTACAGTACATTATAGCTTATTAATAATATGAACCAGGTATTATTATAAAAGCCTTTTCTTCTTATTAGCGTTTTATAATTATATCTAGGGTAGTACCTACCCGTTAATGTCCATACTTAATAGCTTAGTACAGAATCAATTACTACCATCTAAATAATACTTAACCATGGAAAATTATTGCATTTCACACTTCACTATTTTTACATATGCTTATCTTACATCGAACATTAAGCAAACCACACTGATAATATTATACAAAACATTATATGATCCCATGGTTTAATACGGCAGCGCATCGTTTGGTCTATTTTCTAGGACGTTTAGGTTCAAAGAATCGCTTAACGCTTATCCTGGCTGTCTGCCTATATTTTGGCTGTGGGACTGAAGAACTGGATGCCGGGATAGAACGAATAGGAATAGCGGGAATAGGGGTGGTAGTGTCTAGTGGAGTTGGTGCCACATCATCCTTATTAAACTCGGGATTTGAATTTTCTAATTCATTAGCCTTTCGTTTCTTTCCTAGTTCGAACTCGTCTTTTGTAATTTCCTGTATTTCTTCCTCGGGTTCACTTTCCTCCTCGGGTTCACTTTCCGGGTTCTCTATAGTCGGTTCATCCGGAATTTGTGAGTCTTCCCCAAAGATATTATTTTTGTCATCGGATAGGTTAATGACTGGAACACCATCTGAAGATTCTGGTTCGGAGTCGCTGAATGTGATGACAAGTTTTGAGCCCGACATCTATCACACAACAACTAACCCATTAGTACTACATAATATTTACATATAAATTTTAACCAACAATGATAAGCAATGGTTTTTAAATCAGACCCGGTCAAAGTCCAGACTTACTAATGTATCCTAACGACTTATCGGTTAGACACACTAATGCAAACCTGGTTCGCTAAGACCACCGCTCTGATACCACATGTCATAACCCGTCCTTAACCATAAGAACGTGTTAGATAACGTATGATTTCATTGCGAGGTATTGACCTCTATATGCGACATTTTTAAAAGAACAACTGCATATATTTTACATTACAAACCATAATTCTTATTTTGATACAAGCTTTAGACAAAATAAAGATGATTATCGTTTAGCGATAATCTTAGACTTACAAACTTTACATGTGATGATAACAATACGATTTCTAGCATATTTTACATTACAAATCCTCCGATATGCAGTTTTATTTTTGACACAAATATGCATACTCAAGATCTTGTTTAAATTCAACATGTTGCAGCGGAAGCTTCTAATTATCACCTGAGAATAGACATGTTTAAAACGTCAACATAAAGTTGGTGAGATATAGGTTTAATGCCGGCAGCGATATAAATATAGACCACAAGATTTCATATATAAACATTTTAATAAAAATATTCTAAGTGGTTGAGCACTTGGTAACCATACTTAACATTTAATCACGTCGCATATTCCCTTTATTATGAAATCTTACTACACCGTACCAAGTGTAGTCACAAAACGAAGTACTGTGCAACCGTTGAATACTGGTCGTCCAGTCCGGTTGGGGTTGTCAGGCCCGATAGATCTATCAACAGGATTCGCGTTTACAATACCGCTGTAAATAACAGTTACCAAGCTACAGGGAAGTATGCCAGTGGTACAACTCAACGTAGAATATATTTTTCAGTTACTTGTGTCCATAACGTAAAACATAAAATACATGTATTCTCATCCCGAAATACTTAGAGTTTAAAAGTGGGACTATATACTCACTTTTGTCTTGAAGATATGTAATTTCGACTTGGTCTCCGATTGATATCACGAACCTATCCATATATAGTTTATCAATATATTTCTATTTTAAACAATCGTCACATATATATACTTTTTATACTTTTAATAGTTTTAATAATTTCTTAGTTCGTAGTTAGCAGTCCGATGTTAGTAATTCAATTTTAATGGTTCATTTTTAGGTGTTTAATAAACCCCCAATGAAATAAATAAAAACCCCCATCGTATATGTATTGGTCGAGATTAATCTTGACCCATGGTACCGGTGTTGTCAAATGACGTGTTGCGCACATAAAGTACCGGTGTTGTCAAATGACGTGTTGCGTACAATCATGGGATCTTATGATTAATCTTCTCGTATTGTTTACGGGTGATCCTGAACCATATAAAATTAAATTATGAGTACATATATATAAAATATCATGTTATTTTAAAAAGATGTGATTTATTTAATTTTCTCCAATTATTTTCGTAGCCAAACTAGTCTTAGATATCCGATCTCGTTTTGGTCATAGTTTCTTCGTTACAACTCCGTTTTCGTTGATTCAACTTGCCACTTCCTTGGATCGAGTCCCTCTTTAAGACTATGAACTGTAAATACCTTAGTTTGTATTCGAAATCACAGGTCATAGGTCAAACTTTAGTGAAACTTATGAAGTTAATCATTTTCCATCATGTAAACAACCTTAAATGATTATTTTTCTAAAAATACTTATACTTTGAGTTAAATCATGAAATTTTTATGTGTTATCATATTCATAGTAAAAATCATTTTTCCAGAAAATAAACCTCCAATTCAAAGTTTAAGATGGTTTTTAATTATCCAACCCAAAACAGCCCCCGGTTACACTCTGACGTCGTAAAAACAGTTTTTAAGGTGTTCTTTGAAAAACCAAGTTATACCTTGTTAAATTAGCATATATTTAAGTTATATTACAGGTCTTGAAGTATTTTAAAAGTTAAGTTAGAAGGATCTATTTAGTTTGCAAACAAGTTTGAAAACATTCAAACTATGTTCTTGTTGTTAAAATTGTATACCACAAAATATGATAGCTATATATATATGAATCGAATAAGGTTATGAACATAGATACTACCTCAAGTTCCTTGGACAAGGTTTCTGTAAAAGAGGAGTAAGAACCTAGAACCAAAAGGGTGATGGAATTGGATGAAAGATTGGAAGTAAGTTTGTGTTCTTGGAAGGATTTCTTGAAGTGTTTTTGTAAGGTTTTCTTATGAGATTTAAGTGTTGTTTTTGAAGCTAAATGATGGAGAAAATTCTTGGAGATGATCAAGTATGAAGTTAAGAGTATTTTGAGAGAAAAATGGAAGTGTAAGTATGAGAAAATGGGGTGAAGAAATGGTGTGCATGCATAAAAACGTTTTTAGGTTATAAAGGAAAAAAAAGATACCTAACTTTGTTTTCTTGCTAAATAATTCATGCTACTTGACAAATGGTTGGTTCCACATGTTTCTTAATCATTTAAGGCTGCTAAGGAGCAGATTTTTATTGGTATATACCAATAGTAAATACATCTAGAAGCTGCGTATGATACGGGTACATATACCCTAGATATACGTGTAGAAATCTTTGAGAAAACGGAACGAGGATTCAAATATAGCTATCTTTTGTAAATATACTTATATTGTTTTATGTATGTAAGCCCTTTAAAAGTGATAAAATACATATCTATACGATGCATGTATAAGTATTATAGGTTATAAGTATTTATGTCGAAGAACGTTACGTATAGTTATTGTTTTGAAAACTTAAGTTAGTAGTTTCAAAATATACTTATAACTCATTGTTATTAGTACCCAATGAGATGTTAAACATCCTTAGATCATGTTAAATATATATAAATACATATATATACATAAACGTATAATTATCATATATTGTATAGTTCGTGATATCATCGGTCAAACTAGACGGTCAAACGTTGTGTAAAACTCTTTTCGAAAACATAAGTCTCAACAATTTGGATTGCTTATCATGTTGGTAAGGTTTAATTTATGTAAATATTAATCTTATAAGTATAAATTGATCGAAAAAGTCCGGGTCATTACAATATACCAATAGTAAATACATTTAGAAGCTGTGTATTGTACGAGTACGAATACGGGTGCATACGAGTAGAATTGTTGATGAAAATGAATGAGAATATAATTGTAAGCATTTTTGTTAAGTAGAAGTACTTTGATATGTGTCATGAAGTCTTTCAGAAGTGTATTAATACATCTTAATACATTACATGTATATACATTTTAACTGAGTCGTTAAGTCATCGTTAGTCGTTACATGTAAGTGTTGTTTCGAAACCTTTAAGTTAATGATCTTGTTAAATGTAATTAATCCATTGTTATAATACTTAATGAGATGTTAAATTGTTATGTTATCATGCTAACATAGTGTGTTAATATATCTTAATATGATATATAAATAGTAAGACGTTATTACAATGATAATCGTTACATACAGATATCGTTTTGAATTCCTTAAGTTAGTAGTCTTGTTTTATGTATATAGTTTATTGTTAATATACATAATGAGATACTTAAATATCATTTCATAATGTTAAACATATCTATATGTCCATATATATATATATCATCATGTCATATACAAGTTATAACGTTCGTGAATCATCAGACAAACTGAGTGGTCAAATGTTAACACAAAATCCGTTTCAATTAATCAAGTCTTAATAAGTTTGATTGCTTAACATGTTGGAAACAATTATTCATGTAAATATTAATCTCACATAATATATATAATCATGGAAAAATTCGGGTCACTACAATTCATGCTCAAGTTATTATGAAATCTTTGTGAATGACGAAATCAAGCAATCCATGAGTATATAATAAGGGCACTTACTCCCAGCCTTCCAACTCCAATAACTAGTCTGACCTTTTGACATTTCAGAGTCAACAATGGATTAACTTCACGTTCTCATACTCTACCATTCATATCTCACTTGTCAGCAACAGCTTCACACATGAACATTTTGAATTCCAAGAACTTATGCCCTAATAATAGTCAACAACCGCATTTAAAAATACAATAGATTTCATTACCTCACAACATTGTTGCTTAAAAAAACCCGAAATTTTCAAAATCCTTCACCCAATCTTCATCGATCTTTTTCCAACTCGTAACTTCCGAAATATGAAAATTCTGTTACCAAAATTTTACACACACTATTTTGCTGTGCGATCCTCTCGAAATTTTATAAAAAAATTTATTTACTGCCATTCGTACAAATTTTACAAATCGTATATGTTTATATAATAAAGTAAATAATATTACCTTTACTTATTTTGACTAGTACATATATAAAATTATACTTTTACTTTTACAAATCAATTCTGTTACATTTTAATTCGAAAGTTATTTTACCTAAAATAGTACATGATGTACATAACTCTAGTTTTACTAAGAATTTCATTCTTTTTTTACATTGTCACATTAAACATCAAACTTCAAAAAAAAAAAAAAATTATTTCATTGCTTCTTTATATAAAAAAAATTAAAAAATGTTACACCACGTATTAACCACAATTCCTCTCGCCCTCCGAAACTTATCATTAATTTCATCATTCAAAACTCTTTGTTCTCATCAACTTTTCCCTTTTAAGGTTGACCGTTGAAAAGTTTCTACTTTTGATATTTCACGGCTAAACCGCAACACCCTCGTAAAAAAATCAATTCTTTGATTCAATATTTTTTTGGCATGAGAAATCATTTTTGAAGATTTTTCCCACCTCGTGTAAACTATTCTTTATAGCCAATGACTCACGTTTTCTCCTCATCCGCACTTAAACTTATCAGTAAAGATCAATCCTAGATCGACTCACCCGTTTGTGTGAGAGCGTCTCTCTCATTAAGAGATCACACGTTTCGTGCGGTTTCCTTTTTGAGATGTAATATAAATTATTTTAAAAATCTATGATCCTCGCTATCCTCTCTGAAGGAGATACCTTAAACATTTATGATATTTATGTGTTTACTCTAAACATTTCTTCCTCACTAGTTACAAGTAGATGTTATCCTAGTCAAGTTTCGACCCCTGTTTCAACATATAGTTATAGTTACAGTATGCAAATGTGCTTTCAAAAACTATGTCCAAATATAAGTTCACATGTATTATAATATACTGAACGATATCTTTCATATCACTCTGAGGGCATCTTAGTAATCATGGCTTGCTTTGCATATAAGCCTGATTAGTGACTCCTCAGCTGGAATCTCGTTTCGTCTATTCACATTAGACATTTCATTAAAACCAAAGGTATCATGTCTATGGATATCTTCCGAAATTTTGAAGTTGGTATCCTCTCTGACAAGCACAACATATGCATCAAACTACATGGCTGTGATCTCTACGTATTTCTCTCTGATTTTCTACCCTAGTATGGCAACATAAACACTCAAGATTTTAAAAAAGCTTAGTAATGTTCATGGCACATTTCAGGTATCCAATTCACCGAAATGCTTGTATGACTAAAACATCACAATCCCTTTAAGGAAACCTTGTCAGATGACACTCATATTATTCCTTTGATTTACATTCGCATTGAAAATAAAATGTATTTCATAGAAGAACCTGTAGAAGTTATGGTTCGTGAGATCAAACACTTGAAACAGGGCAACATTTCCTATTGTCAAAATCCGTTGGAATTCACGTAGAGGCCCCGAGTATACCTGGGAACGTGAAGACCAAATGTGACGAAAATATCCACATCTCTTCACTACCGCTGATGCATATGAAGAGTCCAACTAAAACTTCGGGACAAAGTTTTCATTAACAGGGGGATACTGTAACAACCCTCACTTTTCCACTTCTAACTTAATGCGCATAAAGCTCTATACTTATTATGAATGTAAAACTTACTTGAACAAAATGTTGACCGAATAGTAAACTTTTAGTTGACACTATCTGTTATGTAAAGTTTGTATATTTCTAATTTATAAGTACTAAACTCTATGTAAATAATAAATGTATTAACTATATAAACTATGAAATAAATGGGAAACAATTAAACATAATTAAACTAGTAGAACCTATATGATAAATTAATGATACTTACCAATTAGTAAAAAAAATATTGAAATACATATAAATATATACTGAGACGTGAAAAAAAATATATAAATATATATTAAAAAATATTAAAAATAAATTTGGCCATATTTAAAAAAAATTAAATAATAATAAAGATAATAATAATAAAAAAGATAAGATCAAATCCTAACTTAACTCAAAATAGTTCCATGGAGAGTTGAGTCCATCTCCAACCCAAATTCTCAAGTCTATATAAACCCTCCTCAATTTATTAACAAATCCATTCTTGTGTTCTCGTACTTGTCGACTAAAACAGCCTCTAAATCCCAACTTTTCTGTCGAATAAAAAAAAAACTCTACCTTAAACCCTTTGCTAGTCGATCACCAAAACAGCCCCAAAACCCTCAGATTTTGGTTGAGTTCCTGCTGCTGTTGTCGACCCAAAATAACACCAAACAGCCTCACCTTGAAATGTCCCGTTCTTATTGATTAAAAACGTTCCATATTAATTGATTTCGTTGCGAGGTTTTGACCTCTATATGAGACGTTTTTCAAAGACTGCATTCATTTTAAAACAAACCATAACCTTTATTTCATCAATAAAGGTTTAAAAAGCTTTACATAGATTATCAAATAATGATAATCTAAAATATCCTGTTTACACACGACCATTACATAATGGTTTACAATACAAATATGTTACAACAAAATAAGTTTCTTGGATGCAGTTTTTACACAATATCATACAAGCATGGACTCCAAATCTCGTCCTTATTTAAGTATGCGACAGCGGAAGCTCTTAATAATCACATGAGAATAAACATGCTTAAAACGTCAACAAAAATGTTGGTGAGTTATAGGTTTAACCTATATATATCAAATCATAATAATAGACCACAAGATTTCATATTTCAATACACATCCCATACATAGAGATAAAAATCATTCATATGGTGAACACCTGGTAACCGACATTAACAAGATGCATATATAAGAATATCCCCATCATTCCGGGACACCCTTCGGATATGATATAAATTTCGAAGTACTAAAGCATCCGGTACTTTGGATGGGGTTTGTTAGGCCCAATAGATCTATCTTTAGGATTCGCGTCAATTAGGGTGTCTGTTCCCTAATTCTTAGATTACCAGTCTTAATAAAAAGGGGCATATTCGATTTCGATAATTCAACCATAGAATGTAGTTTCACGTACTTGTGTCTATTTTGTAAATCATTTATAAAACCTGCATGTATTCTCATCCCAAAAATATTAGATTTTAAAAGTGGGACTATAACTCACTTTCACAGATTTTTATTTCATCGGGAAGTAAGACTTGGCCACTGGTTGATTCACGAACGTATAACAATATATACATATATATCAAAGTATGTTCAAAATATATTTACAACACTTTTAATATATTTTGATGTTTTAAGTTTATTAAGTCAGCTGTCCTCGTTAGTAACCTACAACTAGTTGTCCACAGTTAGATGTACAGAAATAAATCGATAAATATTATCTTAAATCAATCCACGACCCAGTGTATACGTATCTCAGTATTGATCACAACTCAAACTATATATATTTTGGAATCAACCTCAACCCTGTATAGCTAACTCCAACATTCACATATAGAGTGTCTATGGTTGTTCCGAAATATATATAGATGTGTCGACATGATAGGTCAAAACATTGTATACGTGTCTATGGTATCTCAAGATTACATAATATACAATACAAGTTGATTAAGTTATGGTTGGAATAGATTTGTTACCAATTTTCACGTAGCTAAAATGAGAAAAATTATCCAATCTTGTTTTACCCAACTTCTTCATTTTAAATCCGTTTTGAGTGAATCAAATTGCTATGATTTCATATTGAACTCTATTTTATGAATCTAAACAGAAAAAGTATAGGTTTATAGTCGGAAAAATAAGTTACAAGTCGTTTTTGTAAAGGTAGTCATTTCAGTCGAAAGATCGACGTCTAGATGACCATTTTAGAAAACATACTTTCACTTTGAGTTTAACCATAATTTTTGGATATAGTTTCATGTTTATAATAAAAATCATTTTCTCAGAATAACAACTTTTAAATCAAATTTTATCATAGTTTTTAATTAACTAACCCAAAACAGCCCGCGGTGTTACTACGACGGCGTAAATCCGGTTTTACGGTGTTTTTCGTGTTTCCAGGTTTTAAATCATTAAGTTAGCATATCATATAGATATAGAACATGTGTTTAGTTGATTTTAAAAGTCAAGTTAGAAGGATTAACTTTTGTTTACGAACAAGTTTAGAATTAACTAAACTATGTTCTAGTGATTACAAGTTTAAACCTTCGAATAAGATAGCTTTATATATATGAATCGAATGATGTTATGAACATCATTACTACCTTAAGTTCCTTGGATAAACCTACTGGAAAAGAGAAAAATGGATCTAGCTTCAACGGATCCTTGGATGGCTCGAAGTTCTTGAAGCAGAATCATGACACGAAAACAAGTTCAAGTAAGATCATCACTTGAAATAAGATTGTTATAGTTATAGAAATTGAACCAAAGTTTGAATATGATTATTACCTTGTATTAGAATGATAACCTACTGTAAGAAACAAAGATTTCTTGAGGTTGGATGATCACCTTACAAGATTGGAAGTGAGCTAGCAAACTTGAAAGTATTCTTGATTTTATGTAACTAGAACTTGTAGAATATATGAAGAACACTTAGAACTTGAAGATAGAACTTGAGAGAGATCAATTAGATGAAGAAAATTGAAGAATGAAAGTGTTTGTAGGTGTTTTTGGTCGTTGGTGTATGGATTAGATATAAAGGATATGTAATTTTGTTTTCATGTAAATAAGTCATGAATGATTACTCATATTTTTTGTAATTTTATGAGATATTTCATGCTAGTTGCCAAATGATGGTTCTCACATGTGTTAGGTGACTCACATGGGCTGCTAAGAGCTGATCATTGGAGTATATATACCAATAGTACATACATCTAAAAGCTGTGTATTGTACGAGTACGAATACGGGTGCATACGAGTAGAATTGTTGATGAAACTGAACGAGGATGTAATTGTAAGCATTTTTGTTAAGTAGAATTATTTTGATAAGTGTATTGAAGTCTTTCAAAAGTGTATAAATACATATTAAAACACTACATGTATATACATTTTAACTGAGTCGTTAAGTCATCGCTAGTCGTTACATGTAAGTGTTGTTTTGAAACCTTTAGGTTAACGATCTTGTTAAATGTTGTTAACCCAATGTTTATAATATCAAATGAGATTTTAAATTATTATATTATCATGATATTATCATGTATGAATATCTCTTAATATGATATATATACATTAAATGTCTTTACAACGATAATCGTTACATATATGTCTCGTTTAAAAATCATTAAGTTAGTAGTCTTGTTTTTACATATGTAGTTCATTGTTAATATACTTAATGATATGTTTACTTATCATAGTATCATGTTAACTATATATATATCCATATATATGTCATCATATAGTTTTTACAAGTTTTAACGTTCGTGAATCACCGGTCAACTTGGGTGGTCAATTGTCTATATGAAACATATTTCAATTAATCAAGTCTTAACAAGTTTGATTGCTTAACATGTTGGAAACATTTAATCATGTAAATATCAATCTCAATTAATATATATAAACATGGAAAAGTTCGGGTCACTACACACCTGCTGCTGCCTAAGTCGCCTATTTTTGCTCCTATATCGACTTCAATTCAGGTTAGTTTTTCCCGCTACATTCGACCTCCTGCTGCTAGATAAAACCGCCACCAAAAGGCTGTTAAGAACAGCCACTGTTGCCGCCCCATTACTGCTGCTAAGCTGCTGTTTTTCTGCTCAGTTTTGCCACCTAAACCGCCACCTTTGCTGCTGTTTTTGCAGCCACGAACCACCACAATTCACCACCATCGAACACCACAAAACCAACAATTTTGATCATTGTTGCTGCTACTTAACCGCTCCTCTGCTGTCACGAATTTTAGCTGCTTCTCCTGCTGCTATTTGGGTCGAGTTTGACCCCTTGTTGGGCGACCTTGCTGCTGCAAATATGCTGTTGTGTCTGCTCCCGTTTTCTCCGATAAACCGAGACCCATGATCACTATTCACTCGTCTTTCTTGAAGGTATATCATTATCCTAACTTGAATATATTACTAGATTTTATTGATCATCACGGGTTCATATATGTTGATCGAAACTAATAGAAAACACTAGAAACCAACCGTTAAACTCATCATTTTGTTAAAGATATCAAGAAACTTGGGGTCTTAAAACATACAATTATCAAAGATTTGCGACCTAAATATTTATATTAATACTACGTTATATGCTAGAATTAGTTTTAATTAATACTCTAAAACTATATGTGAAAAAAAAATTTAAACTATGTATGTAATGGCTTGTGCTCGTGAACAAGAATGATGGAAACTAGTCTGTATATATGAATTACAAAGTTAGATGTTTACATCAATACTTACACCTACAGTCGCTAGAGTATGTGTTATATTACAAATTAAATATAGAGAATCATATATGTAGTCGCTAGAGTATGTGTTATATTACAAATTAAATATAAAGAATCATATATGTACACACTTACCGCTCAACTATGTGCTATTTTACAAAGTATACAATTTTTTTTATTCTCTAAAACTAAAGAGTCTAGAGTTAGAATATTGAGAAAACAAAAATATAAATAAGATGACATAAGTTAAAAATATAAACGACATATATAAAAACTAAAAAGAAGATGTATAAATAAGTATACATACATATAAGTACAAGTATTATCTATGAAGTATGAATCATGAACTTGAAGATTATTGATGAAGTTATATTATCTCATATATAATTATTAAGTACATTAATAATTCGTTGTGTGTATACACCTATAAAGTGAAGGTTATAATAGAAAGATAACGTGCACTTTATATGAACCTCACCGCTACTTAAGGCCTAGGGTGGTCCTTGTTACCTTATGAGAACCGCTTGTGGATCTCGAATGCCATGACTTAGATTCTGGTCAAGAGTCCCGGGCGCCCGGTAACAACAGATCATCAGAGTGGCTTATCTGATAGCAATGAGGTTGGGGCAAAGTTGTACAACGTGTTTGTGAAGGATTATAACCCGAACATACTAAAACTAGAAATTTACTATAAGTGGAAGCTTTCCATAAATAGTGGGTTTTCGAAATTAGAAACTTTTAAGAAATAACTGTTAATATAGTTGCTATGTTAATAAACAAACTTTATGTCTTTTAGATATTAACTAATCAAACGTTATATCTCTAGGTTGAGATCTCCGATTGCATACTTCGTTCATTCTTCTTGCGTGGAATAACTTACTTGCTACTAAGGTGAACTTCATAGCCTCTCTTTTTACTATTTCATAACTGTTTAATAAACTTTGGGGTGAGACACATGCTTACTTTTAAACTGTTTTACGATTAGACACTAGTACTCAAACTTGATTAGTTCAAACTCTGCTTTGACATGCTTTGTTTCATGCTAAATCCCAGCCATGATATCGTTAATTGCTACTTTGAAATACAAACTTAGTTATTGTGAGTAGGCCTACTGAGAGTGACATCTCTATCCATTGGCGTGATCGTCAAGGGGGTACATAATAATGATCAACGACACTGACAGTTCAAGGTGTCATAGGGTAACTTTGTTTAGTCTCGATATCATATACCTCAGCACTACTAACGAACTGATAAAACTTTATAACTAAATCTTGTAGTCTAAAATCACTTTACTGGTTATTATTGATAAACCTATGTTGTTCACTCAGCCTCGTTGGTTGACACTTTTAAGCATGTTTTGTCTAAGGTACTCAGATATATTGCTTCCGCTGTAGAACTTTGCTATTATTTAGAAGCCAAGCCATGCACTGGGACCAGAGTTAACATCAACGTCAATGGCGATTTTGACAGGGTGTTAAAGTTACCACTGGTCACCACTAATCATCGCCGCAAACAATCGCTGATCGGGCACTGTTTTTACTCGTGTTTTTCTGCTTGAACCGAAGCTACCTCGGTCGTATAACTGCTGCTCATGATCTTGTTCTTGCAGGTTGACCGAAAGAGACACACACACACTTGATCTTGATCTAATCCTAAAACGGTATAAACCATAAATTTAAACTTGGATTACATGTTTTGTATAAACTTTATCTAGTATGTATCATGAATAACGACTATACTATATTATCATAAAGGTACAAACACTATTATAAAACTATAAGTATAAGTATTAATAATGACATATGTATAAGTAAAAGTATACAAGGTTATGAACTTTATTATTAAAAATAACGTACAAGTATAAAGATGATAATTTATATAAGGAGGATTTAAGTTATAATTAAAGTTATGAGTTAATGGATAATATGAACATACATAAGGATATATAAAATTTAGTGGTGATTATGATTATGTTAAGTATGAAGATTGACTACAATTGATGAAAGTTATAAACTTTGTTAATAAAATGATAATGATAAAAATAAAGGATGAAACTTTAATATTATTAAAGTATAAAACTCTAATATTATTATTATTATTATTATTATTATTATTATTATTATTATTATTATTATTATTATTATTATTATTATTATTATTATTATTATATAATAACAACGTAGATAATACTCATATATATATATATATATATATATATATATATATATATATATATATATATATATATATATATATATATATATTATACGTACGTATATAATATAACAGATTAAATATAATATTATATTGTTTTTACTAGCATAGATTTATCATATATATATAAATACAACTAAACTATTATTGTTATCGTGATTAAATTACTAGTCAGGTATTGAATTATTAAATGACAAATTAAATTATGTGACTAAATTATAGCAAAGTTAAAGAATGATAAAGAATATGTACAGAGGCGATATTAAAAGTATTAGGATTATGGTTAAGACAAAATAAGAAATTCTTGTATACTTTTAATGGCCAAATATGTTTTAGTTATATGAAAAAGATAATTATAAAAGCATAAAAGATAATGGTGAATAAAATTAAGAGTTAAATAAGAGGATAATGATAATTTGAAAACATATAGGTTACAAGTTTAAATAAGGTAAATGGAAGAGTTAAAATTTTATAAAGTCATTTAGAAAAAAAATACAATAATAGTTAAAGTGATAAGGTTATAAGATATTAAATAAAAGTGGTAATAATATATAATGATAATAATAAAACATATAAACGTATCTATTATTGTCACATCCAAATTTAACTAAGTTATATTTATCATATAATACTTTTACTAATAGTAATGTATAACACAAATAAACCATTAAGTATGATAATAATATAATATATAATACTTAACGTGTCGTATTCCTATACGCACCTAAAACGTGGAAACTATAATCGTACCGATAACGTATGGCTTTTAATCTCACCGCTACTTACTTGATAGCACCGAGGTTTGGGTAAGTTGTAAAATATCTAAACTTGGTTATAGTGGACACAACTTGTTAAATAAACTCAACAACTCATAAAACTCTTACGAACACTTACTCGTTAGATTGAACAAACTAATGACCAAGTTCATATCTCTAGGTTGAGATCCTGGTCGTTTACTCCCGTTCAGTCTTCTCTTTTGTGGAATAACTTCAACTGCTGTTAAGGTGAAATTCATAGCCCCACTTTTTACTATTTCTTAATTGTTTTATAACTTTGGGGTGAGACACATGCTTGTTTTTAAAACTGTTTTACGCTTAGTCACAATTACTCGAAAACTGTTTAACTGTGCTGCCATGCTTTGTTTAATGCTAAATCCCTACCATGATATCGTTAATTACTTAGTGTAACGCAAACTTAGTTATTGTGAGTAGGCCTACTGAGAGCGACGTCTCTAACCAGTTGACCGTTGGTCTTTGGTTACATAATAATGATTTCAACGACACTGACAGTTGAAGGTGTCATAGGGTAACTTTGTTTAGTTCGATATCATAACTTCGGCACATACTTTGATAACTAAATTGTGTGGTCTAAAAACTTGGTTATTATTGATAAACCTATGTTGTTCACTCAACCATTTTTGGTTGACACTTTAAGTATGTTTTGTCTCAGGTACTTAGATATATTGCTTCTGTTGTAGAGCTTTGCTGTTATTTAGAAGCCAAGCCAAGCCAAGCACTGGGACCAGAGTTAACATCAGCATCAATGGCGATTTTGACGGGGTGTTAAAGATCGTATCAGAGCTAATGGTTGTAGGGATCTAGGAATTGCATTAGTATATCTGACTGAGTCGTTAGGACGCATTAGTGAGTCTAAACTACAACCCGACTGTTAAGTGTTATGTATTACCGTTTGCATTATCATATATGTGTACATATACATGTGTATACTAGGTGTATACTAACATTTAATTCTGTTACTATTCGTTACGATAACAATTAATCACTACTATTATTACCCAACTATTACCTCACTACTGTTTCTACACTGCTGCTACTCACTACACTACTGTTACTTACTGCTGTTACTTCTCTACTAGTATCACCACTATCAACCGTTACTACTTATCACTACCGTGGATTACTACCACCACCATTATTATTGGTCACTACTAACGTCACTACTTATTCCTACTTATCACTACTATTTCTACTACTCGTTACCATATTTCACCACCCTCTATACATAAAGACGTTACCTGTCAACTTTAAACACATCGACGTGAACAACCAGTTATTCATTTTCCTCGGGAAACACACCTTTGGAGGTTGCACTAACTCTTGTCGATTAAATACGAGTTTTTGTTCAAGATGCCGTTACACCTTGTTTATTTTGTTCTCCATTTCTCTTAAAATTTATGGAGTTATGTTAGAATGGAGGTATGAGTTAGTGTGATATAATGAGCTTTGATCAACGTGATTATATTACCATAAGTCATACTGAAGTTCTAAATGGCATGTGATGATGATGATGCTTGATCAACCTTATCACTAGCATGTGCCATGTTATATGACTCTGTTATTTTCTTTGATGCCATCTGAACACACCGAGACCCGAGATAACACACAATCCAAGGATACACCTTCCGTCATTGACATATCATCTTTATACTTCTAATGAATGGTCAGCTGTTACCCAACTTCAAAACATATATAAATACATGTATACTATATTGTTTCCACTTAGCCACAACATTCGACTACAAGATCCGCGATCAAGATGAAAACTTCTTCTCTCATTACATTCATACTTTCTGCATAATGGAATCTCCTTCTTCATATTTCTCAAGAATGAGGAACTCTCCACACGCTACGCTAGTATTCGCCTCGAGAGTGAATCTTAAAAAAAAAAAAAAAAAAAAAAAAAAAAAAAAAAAACTTTTTCATAAACCATGATGTCGAAATACCAAAATAGAACAGTCATGATACGTTTCACGTTGAGAACCCGGAGAAGCACTTTGCACAGTAAAACCTTATCGTTCAACTTCGTTTCATCGAAGAGTCCATAGAAGTTATAGACCGCAAGGTCAAACGACCCAAAAAACACACTTCCTACTGTCACAATTCATTGGAACTCTCGTATAGAACTTGAGCTCACTTGAGAGTGAGGAGAAAAAAAAGTAAAAAAATCAAATAAAACGAAATTACCCGAATATAATTTCCCAACGCAACTCCGACGGATGGCACCAACCAAAATTTCGGGACGAAATTTTAAATAACGGTGGGTACTGTAACAACCCGACGTTTTCCGCCAAATAAATAACGAACGTTAGTTAAAATATATGGTTTTATACGCTAGATTTTTTTTATAACAAAAGTTAGTATCTGTTCATTACCATATGAGTAATTTCAACTTTAACTAAATATCAGTAGGTTCTTTGAAACCAACGAGATTTGGGTAATTGATTCACCAACATTTATAAACTTTCGATCATCAGTATCAGATGAAATTTAAGAAACGAATAAATAAATATATTTCAAATGTACACGGACTAGTGTGTACATTCGATGTAATAACAAAAATTAAATAAATAAAATAATTTAAATAAATGAAGGATTAGATTAAACAAATAAATTAATTAAATAGATAAATTAATTAGAGTCCTAATCATGCATAAACTCTCAAGTTATATCCTAAAATTAGGAATTCTAATCTTATCATGAACCTTCAAAATCTATCCTAAACTAAGAGTCCTAGTGTTCTACAAACTTCCTAACACTAATCCTAAAGAGTCCTATGCTAATCCTAACTCTAACCATCTAGCTTATATAAACCCTTTCACCTCATAATTAAGAAAAAAAATCACATGTTGCATCCTTATTTTTTTTTTTCTAAACCCCACAACCATCGACATTTAGTCTTTCTGAAACCCACTTGCTGCTACTCATGTTATCTATTGGCATCCTAAAACCAAAACCCTTTTGTTGCTTGTTGTTGGTTCGACAAGACCACCATCACCATATATAATTTTTCTTTTCTTCGATTGCTGGTAGCAGAAACAAGCAATCACCATCACCACTTTGCTTGCTGTTGTTGTCGTCAAATAACCACCATTACCGCCACTCTGCTGCTGCCTTTTTTCAGCCATAAACCACCACCACCCAACACCCATTAAGTTGCATTTTTGCAACTGAAAAGCACCCCAAACCGCCATTTATTTGACTCGGGCTGCTGCTGCTCCTGTCCTTATGTTTCAGCTCGAAAATAGCAGCCCCCAAGCGAAGCTTTTGCTGCTATTTTGCTATTTCCTCTGCTGCTGTTCGGCAGCCCAAAACGCACCCCAAAAACACCCTTCGGCTGCTGTAAAGAACCGAGAACCACCACCAATTAACCACCACTCAAACAACTCTTTTTCTGCTGCAAAACACCTCTGAAAACTGCTGCTGTTCGGGTTCTAAAACAAGGCCGAGAACCACCATCGAACACCACAAAATCATCGTACGCACCACCACCGAAGCAAGCAAGGCTGCTGTTGTTTACTTCCTGTTCGCAGCTCTGTTTGAGGCTGTTTCTGGTCGAAAACCATAGCCAAAAGCCAAGTTTGGCTGATGCTCAAGGCTGCTTTCGGTTCACAGCCGGTTACCACCGATCACCACCAATCACCGCCGCAAACAATCGCTGATCGGGCACTATTTTTGCTCGTGTTTTTTTGCTTGAACCGAAGCTACCTCGATCGTATAGCTGCTGCTCGTGATCTTGTTCTTGCAGGTTGACCGAAAGAGACACACACACACTTGATCTTGATCTAATCCTCAAACGGTATAAACCTTAAACTTAAACTTGGATTACATGTTTTGTATAAACTTTATCTAGTATGTATCATGAATAACGACTATACTATATTATCATAAAGGTACAAACACTATTATAAAATGATAAGTATAAGTATTAATAATGACATATGTATAAGTAAAAGTATACTTGTTTATGACCTTTATTATTAAAAACAACGTACAAGTATAAAGATGATAATTTATATAAGGAGGATTTAAGTTATAATTAAAGTTATGAGTTAATGGATAATATGAACATACATAAGGATATATAAAATTTAGTGGTGATTATGATTATGTTAAGTATGAAGATTGACTACAATTGATGAAAGTTATAAACTTTGCTAATAAAATGATAATGATAAAAATAAAGGATGAAACTTTAATATTATTAAAGTATTAAACTTTACTTATAATACATATATAATAAAGTATAAGACTCTTATATTATTATTATTATATAATAACAATGTAGATATATATATTATATAACAGAGGAAATATAATATTATATTGTTTTTACTAGCATATATTTAGGGGGATGATTCTCACACACTGTTTTTTGATCCTCACACACCAATTTACTTGAACTCCTCCCTAATAATAGGGTAAAAGGGTGTGTGAGGATCAAAAAACAGTGTGCGAGAATCATCCCCCATATATTTATCATATATATAATTACAGCTAAACTATTATTGTTGTCGTGATTAAATTACTAGTCATGTATTGAATTATTAAATGACAAATTAAATTATGTAACTAAATTATAGCAAAGTTAAAGAATGATAAAGAATATGTACAGAGGCAATATTAAAAGTATTAGGATTATGGTTAAGACAAAAAAAAAAAAAAGAAATTCTTGTATGCTTTTAATGGCCAAATATGTTTTAGTTATATGAAGAAGATAATTATAAAAGCATAAAAGATAACGGTGAATAAAATTAGGAGTTAAATAAGAGGATAATGATAATTTGTAAACATATAGGTTACAAGTTTAGATAAAGTAAATGGAAGAGTTATAATTTTATAAAGTCATTTAAAAAAATACAATAATAGTTAAAGTGATAAGGTTATAAGATATTAAATAAAAGTGGTAATAGTATATTATGATAATAATAAAACATATAAACTTATTTATTATTATCACATCCAAATTTAACTAAGTTATATTTATCATATAATACTTTTACTAATAGTAACGTATAACACAAATAAACTATTAAGTATGATAATAATATAATATATAATACTTAACGTGTCGTATTCCCATACGCACCAAAAACGTGGAAACTATAATCATACCGATAACGTATGGCTTATACGAATCTCACCGCTACTTACTTGATAGCACCGAGGTTTGGGTAAGTTGTAAAATGTCTAAACTTTGTTATAGTGGACACAACTTGTTAAACAAACTCAACAACTCATAAAACTCTTACGAACACTCACTAGTTAGATTGAACAAACTAATGACCAACTTCATATCTCTAGGTTGAGATCCCGGTCGTTTACTTCCGTTCAGTCTTCTCCCGGTCGTTTACTTCCGTTCAGTCTTCTCTTTTGTGGAATAACTTCAACTGTTGTTAAGGTGAACTTCATAGCTCCACTTTTTACTATTTCTTAATTGTTTTATAACTTTGGGGTGAGACACATGCTTGCTTTTAAAACTGTTTCACGCTTAGACACAAGTACTCGAAAACTGTTTAACTGTGCTTCATGCTTTGTTTTATGCTAAATCCCTACCATGATATCGTTAATTGCTTAGTGTAACGCAAAATTAGTTATTGTGAGTATGCCTACTGAGAGCAACGTGTCTAACCAGTTGACCATTGGTCTTTGGTTACATATTAATGATTTCAACGACACTAACAGTTCAAGGTGTCATATGGTAACTTATCATAACTTCGGCACTTACTTTGGAACGAAGTTGCTACATCAAACTTGATAACTAAATTTTGTGGTCTAAAAACTTGGTTATTATTGATAAACCTATGTTGTTCACTCAACCATTTTTGGTTGACATTTTTAAGCATGTTTTGTCTCAGGTACTTAGATATATTGCTTCCGCTGTAGAACTTTGTTGTTATTTAGAAGCCAAGCCAAGCCATGCACTGGGACCATAGTTAACATCAACGTCAATGGCGATTTTGACGGGGTGTTAAACGCTCTCCGCATGTGATCGCAAGATCAAGGTTTGATTGTACACATCAATGACAGTCCTAGCCGTATTCATGAAAGGTCTTCCTAACACTGTTGGTGTGTGTAGGTCTTCCTTGATGTCCATTACTACCAAATCCGTAGGATACAAGAATTTGTCGACTTTCACCATGATGTTCTCAACTATGCCCTAGGATATCGAATTGTGTGATCGACAAGTTGGATTGTCATTTTAGTTGGTGACAAGTCTCCTAGCTCTAATCTCTTGTAGAGAGTAGGGGATTAGGTTGATACTTTCTCCTAAATCTGCTAGCGCATGAATGGTTGCAGATTGGTAGATCGAACACGGGAAAATGAATCGGACCGTATCTCCTAGCTTTGGTGGTAGAGAGTTTTTGAGTATTGCTGAGCATTCTTCATTCAGTGAAATTTTTTTAGAATCTGGTATACTCTCTTTTATAGAGAGAAGCCTTTGGATGTATCTTTATGGTTGGGGACTTTGGACATGGTGTCTAGGAATCTTCCATCAAGCTTGAAGGGACTTTGGACAAGGTTCCTCCTGTAGCCTTCCAGGATAGGGTACACGCACTAGAGTTGCAGGGGTCAGCTTCTGAGTATACGTTAATTTGTTCTTGAGGCTAGCTGACCTTCTCCGTGGTTCTTCCTATGGAATTACGGAGTCCATTTGCTTAGCTTCCTCTATGTGGGGATTTTGGATAGTATTACTGGGTAACCTTCCCTGTGGTCGGGTTTCAAGACGTTGTGATAACTGTCCAAGCTGCGTCTCCAGACTTTTGAGCAGAGCCAATTGATTTCTCAATAGTATCTCTGTCTGATCTTGTCTGGCTGCAGTTCTCTGATTTAGCTATTGTTATCCTTGAATGAACTGAGTCAACTAATCATCAGCTCCGAGAGTGGGGTTAGTTGCTTTTGTAATCTGGGTGGTAGGGGAATTTTCCTCGACTGGTGGACCAGTGAGTGGAAGTGGTTGATTGTAGGACAATTGAGATTGTTGGGCTAGATAAGGTGGGTAGCGATAGCAAAAAGGCTGGTTGCTTCGTTGAAATTGATTAACCCTAGGTTGTTGATTCAATTCGGGATTTGTTAGACGAGCTGGGTATTGAACGTAACAGACTGAACTGTCAGGGTTTTCGTACTCAACTTGATATTCTTCAGTGGTTTGCGGGTTGGTACAATTAACATAAGCCTGAGCTTGGTTGACCTGCTGTGGCTGTGTCTTCAATTCTCCAAGTTGTTTAGCGAGAGATTCCATCTTATCAGTGAGGGATTTGATGGCCTCCGTTTGATTGTTAACTGCAGAGAGTGGGGCAGATGATGAATTTAGTAGCCATCTCCGTCCATGACGTGATGGGATCTTTTTTCAGTCCTTTGAACCATGTTTGAGCATGATGAGTGAGAGAATAGGGAAACACGTATAGTCGAACTATATCTTGTCCAATCCCTGGCTGTTTGTAGGAGTTCGAAAGAGATATGAATTTATCAAGGTGAGAATTAGGATCGTCATTCGGTAATCCATGAAACTGACAGCTATTTTGTATGGGCTGGATGATATGATGTTTTAACTCGAAAGAGTGTCCTTGAATCTCTGGAAATCTTATTGGTCCTCCCTGACCATCAATCGAGGGTTTGGTATTTTCTGCTAAAGTAACGCGTAACGCCATTTGATTTCTGATTCGTGCTCCCTTCCGTGCTTTAGAGATTATTGCGTCTGGATCAGGTACGAATAACAACTGCCCTGGTCTAGATCGGGTTTGGGTCATACACTGGGTATTCCTTTTTGTTTTTAATTTTAAGCAGATAAACTAAATTTCTAAGGTAATCTTAATCTAAGGTAGTCTAAAGTAATCTAATTTAGTCTAAGATAAGCTAACTATCCTAAGGTTGAATGTGTTTTTGGTCCTGGCTACTGATTCCCTGGTATTTCGATAACAAAGCTTCGTACGAACTATTCAACAAACCAAGTGGCAAGGCCGACTACGGAGAGGCAGGATCCTTTTGGTCCCAATATAATTGGAGACTATTTGCAAAAATCCAACAACCAAGTCCGTGTATAATTGTCTTTCTTAGACACCACTAAATGCTTGTGAATAAGTTTGATAGAGGGCAGTATTTTCTGATACCAGTTCCCCGGCAGTGGCGCCAAAAATTAGCTTCCCTCTTGATATGGCTGAAACGGACGGTTTTATTTGTGCGGTGTCGTTAGGTCGCAACACGTCAGAATCAACCACCAATAGGGGGTACTATTTTAAATTTATATTTAGCGGGGCCTAAATCGTACTACTCCTTATCATGAGTAAGGGAAGTATGACCTAGAGTCGTATTTTTAAGATATTAGTAGAATCGAACCTATATCAAAGCTTAAGATAGTTATGAAGGAGTAGTGGTTACCTAATTTTTGGGATTTTCTAGTTTAAAAGACAGATAAAGTAAATGCGATAAAATTCGTAATTCATATATACTTAAAACAAGTGCATACTATGATTTTATCAGTTATTCTGCCGAGATTATGGAATGTTGGCTCATGAATAGGCAGAGGCCTTGTATTCATTATACTGGTCCTAAACGTCCCTGTCGTAAGACATGTCACTGGGTAATGCGATAAGCTTGAAGATTCTAAATAGACAGCAACGTCCCTTACCCCTGACGCCCGTGCAGTCTGACTACATGCATACACGTTCAGACGGCTCATCTAATTAAGCGACTCGGTTGGGTGACATATTAACATTCCACAAAGGTCTAAACTTTCTTAAGCATAATAGAATACAGGGTTTACCATATCTGAGAGACGTGATGTGTTTCAATGCTTTCGTTAATGATTGGTTTTAAATGATAGTTAGGCCCTTAAAAAGAGTTCACCATAGAGAACACCATGGCCAAGTCAGGTTTACTTCCATGAATACGTTCGGTTATCCTAACGGTCCAATCCTTTTTGTGGTTAAACAAATAGTTTTCTAATTAACTAAGAATCCCTCAAGCGGGGTGCAATGCTTGAGACCGTGTTATGGTGCAGTGTACTAATCAGCACTGGCCGTGTTCCATGGCCTTACTTAGCAGAGGGACAACTTACAACAACCGTTGTGCTTCAGCATGCACGTACGAAGTTTATATGCTTAGTGACTACACTAGCAAGGTCTGGGACCGACAATGTACTAAGGGTCTAGTCAGATGTTTCACTTCAAAAGAGTCCTCAGTCAAAATCCAAAGCTTGATAGACTTATTACAACTGGTGTGCCTCAGTCGATCTTACTAAGGGGTGACCCCACCCCCACTAACTTTTCGTTCACCTCTGAATCGGGGTTCACAACTTCCCAATAACAGAGCCAATAACTACGTTCTATTAGTTGGAAAAGCGATTGAGTTCAAAGCATAATCGGAAAGCATTTCAACAACATACACAGACCATAATATTATTTCGGCATTATAACTATTTACATCATAGCATACACTAAAGATAACAACTCGCTAATCATGGCAACAAAATTACAGAACATAATGATAGAAGACATTATATAAAGATAAGGGATAGAAGTACCGGTAGATTAAATGAGTTCCGAATACAAAAGTGACAACTTCAAACTCCAGACCGCTCCTAATACAATCTTCGACGTTCTTCTCCGGGTACTAGGTTTCCCGCACGGAGTCGAAGACCTTGATAGTATGACTAATATTGTACAAGAGAGAGAAATAAGTGAATTGAAGTGTGTGTTGGAATGAATGACAAAGACCCTTTAAATAAGCAAGAATTTTGCCTGCAAATGGCTGGCAGGCCGTTTGGCAGGCCGTTTGCAGGGGCCATTTGCCAAGCTAAGCTGTTTGCAAGGGCCGTTTATCCTGGTCATTTGGCAGGCCGTTTGGCTTGCCTAGTCAGCTAAAAAACTTGGATCTTAACTTGATTTCTTGTCTTTCACCATTTTCGCTCTAGAATCTTCGTTTTAGCTCCGATTCTCTTGATTCTTTTTGCACCATCTTCGTAATTACTTGTTCTTCAATTCTAACCGACGAAGTGGGTGTTTTTCCGATAAAGTTTAAATCTTTCTTGTTTTTGGGCCTTAATACTGGGTGAAACCGTGACTTTTTAGCCGATATCACTTATAGTGATTCAGATTATACAGGTTGCAAAATAAAAATAAAAATCTACATCAGGAGATGTCAATTTCTTGGTGAAAGGCTGGTGACTTAGCAGTGCAAAAAGTAATCTGCTATTACACTTTCCACGTGTGAAGCTGAATACATAGCTGCTGCTAGTTGTTGTTTGCAAGTTGTGTGGATTCAGCAGGAACTTCGCGATTACGGGCTAAGAATCTCTCTCTCTCTCTCTCTCTCTCTCTCTATCTCTCCTCTTTTTATTGATAATACTGCTGCTATAGTTGTCACTAAGAATCCTGTTCAACATTCTAAGACTAAACATTTAGGAGTTAAGTATCACTTTATTCGAGATTGTCATGAGAAAAGGATTATAGAGGTTAAGAGAATAGGTACTAAGGACCAAAGGGCTGACCTGTACACTAAGACTTTTGATAAACCTAGGTTCTTGCTCCTATTAGAGATGAATGGAATTGCTGATCGAGACAAGGTGATTTCAGATGTCGATCTGTGAGGATTAATCAAGCTTTTAGACATTGCATGTAGCTTGCATGACATTTAGATAATTAATTTATGCTTTTCTGTACTTCATCTTATCAAAGCTATCTGCATAACTCTACATGAGTTACTTAATAATTGCATGCTTGTCTGTACATATTTTTTGCTTTTCATTTTATTTAAAATGCTAAAAGACAAAAAGATTTATGTTTTTAGTATTTTAGGGGGAGAAAATGTCCCAACAGAAAATACCTAAAAAGTGAAAAATGCCTCATCAGAAAATCCTAAAAAGTTGAAAAATCCGAAAAAGAGTTTGTGTTGGTTATTGTATTGTGGAGATGAGGAAATTACTGTACTGAGAATTGATAATTGATTAGTAAGGACTGATTTGAATGTTTATGCTTATTTGTTGTGTAATATACTGATAGATGTGATTGATAAATTCTTGGCATTAGGCAATCATACTAAGAATGATAAATCATCTAAGAATCAGAAGTCGTGGATGATTTGTAGCTTTTGAAGGTAGTCTCCTAATTATCTTCGAAACTGTATCTCATGATAATTGTTGAGAAACTCAACAGTCGGTTGAGGGTATCCCCTATCATAATTGATAATCGTTAGAGAAAGTTGGTGTTGTTTGTCCCCAAGCAATATTCAAACGTTGCTCTACCAATTCAGCCTCACAGCTATGATTGTGACATTCAATAGATCATTTAAGGGGTTGAGGGTTATCTGTTTGGCTGGTGCATACCACGTTGTCACGGGCCCGAGATTTAATAATCGAAACTAAACTCCGAAAAATACAGAGAAAAATTAGTTTATGTCGAAGTAAGTGTCCCTTCTCGCTTAAAGTCGAAAAGTATGATTCTTTATTGCGGACCGTTCAAGCATTTAAGGGAGAACACCTTCGAGTGATCTGAGCACACAATAAAGAAACATGAGTTCAAGAACGTATATAACAAAGACATGATGGAAGTTCCATTCATGATGCAGTTCAAAATCAATATATCAAAAGACGATGATATACTGTAAAATTCATATATCAAAAGAAAATCAAAGTCAAAAATAATTGGCGTATCAAGATGGCAAAGTCCTAAAGTTTGAAAGCATGAAGAATGCTGATTCATGAAGTGCTCATAAAAGAACTCAGATCATTCTTAGTGTGACGCCCCTGCGCAGCTTGAATTGTTTAATCATGTGACGACCCGGAAATTTCCAACCAAATTTAAACTTAATCTTTAAATGATTTCGACACAATAAGCAAAGTCTGTTAGGTTGAGTCTCAAAAAGTTTGAACTATTTCATATATTCAATTGACCTTCGACTGCTCTCGACGATTCACGAACAATTAATTGTAAATAGATATGTGTATATGTATATATAAATAATAATTCGAAATATAATTTGAAGTACTATATGCTGTTGTTATTAAAAATTAATAAAATAAAAATAAGATATTATAATAATTATTATTTAAAATATATCTCTATATATAAATAAAGTATATTAAAAGTAAATATTAGTTGATTATAATACTCGTTTGATGTTTCGATGGATATTAAGCAAGTTAAATTCAAATTTATGTAATTTTAAAATAAACGGTGATCCGAAAATAAGTTCTATAAATTTAGGGCTTATTAAAAATGTATTTAGAAACTATTTGTTGAATTTTAAAACTTTTTATATTTTACTTGGGGTTGGGAGTGAATAATTAATGTAATTTTTATTTAATAATTAATGACCAAATTTTATACTATAATGACTAAAATAAATAAAGATAGTTACTGTAAAAATTTGAGATTTTTCTGAAAGACTTTTATCCGCCACTGATTAACTACGGAGCACGAAATTCAGTCCGTATAAATTAGATGTCGACGAGGATACTGCCAATTCATAGGCATACTATTCCTTTAATATTCATTTGCTATAGTTGTCTTTGCATATTTTAACTTATATAAATATAGATGCATGAATGATAAACTCCAGCACTACATTCTCCAATCACCACTCTTGCATTTTTCTTCTTCTTTTCTATTTGTGGGACAACACAACCTCCAAAATAACCCACCTGATTACTCTTATTTCCATGTCTCTTTCAATCACTATTGTTTACTACTCAATACATGTTACTACTTCAATCTTCTGACTGACGGAAACTATCACTCAAAATCACTACCGGCCATCTTCATTAGAACTACCATGATAACCACCATCAACCATGATCTACCATGGGAAACACCATAAATCACCATGACTATCGAAACCATCAAAACCCACCTTCCACTATATTTTTTTTTCGTGACAACACCCACAAAACCACCATATCATTTCGGATATCATCAAAACCGTTTGAACCACCCCACAGCTCCACCACAACAACCACCATCCTCCACCGTTCACCTTGTTTCTTCAATTATCGACCTAACACCACGACACAAACCCACTTGTTGAGTTGTTATGCGAAACCCACCATCTTCTACCACCTTTATCATAGTGAATCACCACCATGTCGATCAACTCACAACCACCACCACCACTAATCACCACCCTATGTGAGCCACCACCACCTACAGTTGCCACCACCACCTTTGAACACTACCACCTTGTGTTTCCTTCACCTTTCACCACCTTCTGTTACTTGATCGTCGATCACTTCTCGCCGTCCATCATCGACTCACTTATCTCCGATGAACCTCTACTTCCGGATAACGTCACCCGCTGCCAACGACACCTCGTCCATCGCTCATGCTTTCTAAGTGTTTCGTCTAATAACTGCAATACCTTCGGTCAAACTATTTTGACCGATTTTGTCATACCCCGTCCTAATCCATCTGGACGAAGTCACCAACATCTGGTCCCATTGCGATGATCGACTCCAAGTAACATCTTTAAAATGAGCAAATGCACAGCGGAAGATTTCTTTCATACCTGAGAATAAACATGCTTTCAAGTGTCAACCAAAAGGTTGGTGAGTTCATAGGTTTATCATAAAACAATAAAATTCATCATTTTGATAGGCCACAAGATTTAAATGATGCATGGTACAAATGGGCCCGAATCCTATACCCACCTGTAATGTACATGCGATATCTTTTAAATACAGTACACCTTTCTCGTGTATGAAATCATCTTTCATAAATCTTAGTAACCGTACACATATCTTGTGCACAAAAATAACATACACATAACCTGTGTATAAAATCATTCTCTCGATACATAACATTCACTTTTCATTGATTTCATAGCATGGCTTGGTAACCGACCTTAACATATAATGCGCATAATAATATCCCCAAAATAGAACATCTCGTCTATATAATAATCATATAAACTTCGAAGTACTAAAGACCACGCCCACTAGCCCTTCCGTATAGTGAACATTCTGGGTGGGGGTGTTAAACCCGGTAGCTACCTTTAGGATTCGCGTGAATTAGGGCCATACCCGATTCTAATTCTTAGGTTACCAAGCAATAATAATCACGGGAAAATATTCACATCAATTGGTGGCAATTATCATGTCCACATAATTCAATAATAATCCACAGAACTTCTGTCTGTATAATAATTCATTCGAGGAATGTTTTGCTTGTGTCTATCTCGTCAAACATTTATAAAAGCATTTCATGTATTCGCAGTTCAAAATATATTTTAAAAGCATTTAATAAAGCAGTTATAAAAACAGCGCATGTATTCTCAGTCCCAAAAATGTAAAGAGTAAAAGGAAATCAAATGAACTCACCATTCAATATTTTGTACTAAAATATTCATACGACGAAACTGAACAACAGAACAAGGCAGGATTGGCCTCGGATTCACGAACCTATATCAAGTATATATATATTAACACGTATAATATTAATTAACTAAGTTTATAATGTATTAAGATTAATTTTTACTTATATAATCATATTACTATCTATATTGTATAAGATATTTATATATTATGTATTACTTAATAAAAATAATATTTTGTTTAAAAAATACAAAACTATGTAATATTAGTATAGGTATGTAATAAATATATTTTAGATAAATAATATTTGTTGTACTAATAATAAAATATTACTAATGATATTAATAATAATAATGATAGTGTTAATGAAAATAAAATGATACTTTAAGTAAGTATGATAATTTTACTAATAATGATATTTTTAACAATAAGGATTCTTCTAATAATAATAATAATAATAATAATAATAATAATAATAATAATAATAATAATAATAATAATAATAATAATAATAATAATAATAATAATAATAATAATAATAATAATAATAATAATAATAATAATAATTTAGAATACAACATTTGAAGAAACAAGCTTCTAAAAATAAAACGCCACCACTAGGACTCGAACCTGAAACCTCTTGCTTAAACCCCCCACACCCCTAACCATTCCTCCATTTCTTCTTTTCTGAAATAACTAGTATCCTAAACCATTTCAACCCAATAATTTACGGCCCAAATTGAGACATGGCGGCCCAACAGAAAAACTGAGTTGGTTACGGCCAAATAAATAATTTAGTCCAACCATAAAAGATAAGGATTGGGTCTTGCACATCCTAAATGGGCTGCTTCAACGACTTTGTCAAAATAATTAAAATAAATTGTATCTGCCAAGTATCGAACCCTAGACCTTCTGCTCAACAAACACTCCACTAAACCATTGAACCGACAGTTAATTTCTTGTAACAATTCGCCTGCCTAAAAATTTATCATATATGAAACCGTTTATCATTCTCATCTTCATAACCTATGTTATAACTAACAACGAATTAATATTTTGATCAGATCATCACCATAAACATGCTCATCATCATCTTATCATAATCTTAATCATTATCCTAAAATGTTTCATCGTCATATACATTAACTCGCCATCATCTTCTATATCATCGTCGGTCTTAATCATATATATATCATCATCAATAACATCACAATCATTTCATTATGATCATCACTTCCACGATCATAATTATCATCATCTTTCATTATTAAGATCATTGTTATTCCTATTCGTTTCCCAGACATAAATTTTGGTGCTTGCCCAAAACATAAACCGAAATCAAGTGGCTCAATTATTAACCTAATTAAGCCCAACTAGGAAATGATGGATTTCAGTCCACTATCAAAAGGAGTCTGATGCTTGTAAAAAAAAAAAGAAACTTGATCTTTTGATCGTGGGTTCGAGGAGGTAATTAGTGACCCACCACCGAAAAGTATTATAAAATAAATGATCAAGTGGTTTAATGGTCGGTTGGGAACAAATGAAAACAAAAAAAGGTATACAGCAGCGATTTATTTGATATCACTTTATGGGATCCTTGTCGACTGAAAACGGAAAAGAAAAAAATATATATATATATATATAATCGTAGCAGCAGTCTTACAGGATATAGAAGAGCGTATAGTAGCAGCATGAGTAAACGAAAAGGAGACAGGAGTAACAGTTGCAATTTACGATGGGTTTGTGGTTGACATAATACTGAAATGAAAAGTATAATGTGATGGGTTATCGTTATATATGATAATGATGATGCAATTGTGATTGTTTTGGGGTTGATCCTTTACTCAACAGAAAACTACAACCAATGTACAAGTGATGGTGGTTAAATAGGTGATCTTCGTGGTGATCGAATATGTGAAGTGAAGGGTGGCAGTGAAGTTTGATCGTAGAGACAGAAAACGAAACAAATATTGAGTAGGGATGATTTCTTCAGTGATAGAGACAGAAAGTGGTGGGTTTGCGATTATGTTTGGGGTTCAAAGGTGGTTGTAATGATAAAAGGTGGTGGCGATCGTTGTGGTAGTCGATGGTGAGGTTTCGATGATATAAGGTGGTAGGTTTTCATGGTTGTCGTAGGTGGTTAACAAGGGTGGTGGTGATTGTTCTTGGCGTTCATAACAACTGAATAGTAGCAACAACACAATGGTTATGGTGGTCTTGGTTTGGTTGCTCATGTTTAAAAATAAAGAGAAAAGAGGGAGATATTTAAAGAGGAAGGGAGAAAAGTGATGGTTTAAGTTAGTGGTTGATGGTGGCCGAATGTGGTGGTGGGAGACCGCAGTGAGGGTGGTTGGCAACCGGTGGTGATGCTCCGATAGTTCATGGTGACAGCGAGTAGTGATGATCTCCGGACGGTGGAAGAATGAGTAAGATATGGTGTGGGTGTTGTGTGTTTTGAATGCATTGAATATATTTGTATATATATATATATATATATATATATATATATATATATATATATATATATATATATATATAAAGAGAGGTGAGTGTTAGAGGGTTCATGAATGTAGTACATGTATTTTGTTTTTTCATATATAGAATTTAGATAGTCAATTAAAAACAGTAATCTCAATCACAATTTAATAATAATAACTTAATAATCAAATGAATCATTATAAGGTAGAACGTGCACAAATAGTGAACTCAAATAGTATAGCAGCCTTCTTTTTAAATTTATGTGCCGACACTTTTTCCCACTAAGTGCTATCTGTCCATTGCTAAACAGTTAATGTATAAAAGTGTCCCTAAAAATCTCAAATTTTATATTAAACATATTTAATTATTTCACTCATTACCTGATTGAAACCTGATCAAAAAGGTTCGAAAATTATTTATTTTCAGTTCTGATTTATATGTATGGAGTACTAATATTTAAACTTAAAAAGGTAAAAATACTTTTAACAAATCTAAAATCTTCGTAATTGTTTTACATTTCAACTTTTATTTTAATCCATCATAAACTTATATTAAATCTATATGAATGCTAACGAAATGTCAATCGAGTGTTACTGATGTTTACTAATTAAGCTCGAAATCATTTATGTTCCCTTTCTATATATAAACAGTTTTAAAATAGCAAAGTTAATTACTAAAACAAATATATTATATATTTTTAAACAAATAGATTTAATATAACTTTATATATTTACATGTAATATTTATATACATATTTATATATATCTATATATTCTATAGTTTCCATTAATCGCATTTTATTTTATTTATTTTATAATATAAATCCTAATAATCATATTATATAATATTCTAAATTATATTTCAAATTATAAATACCTATTTAAATATATATGTTATCTATTTATAAATAGTTGTTCGTGAATCGTCGGGAATGGTCGAAAATCAAACGAATATATGAAACAGTTCAAAATATTTGTGACTCAACATTACAGACTTTGCTTATCGTGTCGAAATAATATAAAGATTAAGTTTAAAATTAGTCGGAAATTTTCGGGTCGTCACAGAATTCTTTCATCCACGACAGATTTTTGAGGTTCGTGAATCCGAGGCCAACCCTGCATTGTTCAGTTCAGTCGTATGCATATTTTTACTACAAAATATCATATTGTATGAAAGAAATCTTCCGCTGTGCATTTGCTCATTCTAGAGATATTACTTGGAATCATTCATGACAAATTTCAAAAGACGTTGCATTCGAGTCATTGAGTTCATCAAGATTATTATCAAGTCATTTATAGTTGGATATATTAAGAAGTGGTATGCATGCCGTCAATTTTTGATGTGATGAAAGTTTGTCTTTTTAAAAACGAATGCAATGTTTGTAAAATGTATCATTTAGAGGTCAAATACCTCGCAATAAAATCAACTATTGTGAATCATTTATAATGTATATGAACGGGGCATTTCAGTTGGTATCGGATCGGAGGTCTTAGCAAACCAGGTCTTGCATTAGTGTGTCTAACTGATAGTTGTTCAGATGCATTAATGAGTCTGGACTTCGACCGTGTCTGCATGTCAAAAGTTTTGCTTATCATTTCGTGTCGAAAATTACCAGCTTATCATCCTTAGGGAATCACCTGCTTATCATTCTTAGTCTAGACACATGTTAATGCATTGATTACATGAATAGTGTATAGACAAAATTCATATCTTAGCGTATCTGTTACTGTAAACTTTTCCTGATATATTCCGTAAATTCTTCCGTAATCCACGAAATCTTTTGTTCTATATATATAGATATTCTATGTAATTAGAATACCATCCGATGGCCAGAAAATCAATTCATATCAAAAACCCTTTATCTAACCGTACAAGATGGAACTCGCAACTAGTTCAAATTCCTTAGATTCCGACAGCTATTCCGATATGGAGTTTCACTCGAGCTCCGAGAGAAGTGTCATCAGAATGAACCAACCAATCAGCCATCCCCAATTCATCTGATGGGTTCGTAGCCTACTTAATCAATGGAGACGCGAAGAAGGCGATCCCTTCCAACAACCGAATTCACCTCTTAGTGAAGAACCTGAAGCACTTACCGGCAAACCTATTCGAAACACCATTTTTTCTCTCATTTCCAGAGTATCTCGACACGATTATATTCTATCCACAATTCTAAACCTTATTCATCCGCTCATTCCGACCGACAATCATCCCGGAATAATGGAAGAAGTTAACGAGCTTAACGCTCGAGTAATCAATTTGGAAAATATGGTGCAAAACTTACCAGCTTCAGCAACATCACCAGCACCAACAATACCACCAATAACCCAAGTTTCAACATCATATGCCTCAATATCACATTCTGTACCACGAGCATAATCATCGTTCTACGTATCATTCTATCTATTTTATCTTCGTTCGACATGGCGATTATGTAATCTCTAATGTTTTAGAGATTATATATTCATGTTCTAACGGTAAATCAAATGAGTTTAATATCATATTGACTCATTAAATCCACGATTACATCTGAAGAAAATATATATGTATATATGTTTTCATAAAGATTGTAATTAAAAATTCTTTTGTACAAACTGTTAATGGTGAAAATATTTTAACGGGTAGGAAATACCCGAGGGATATTTAGATTTCACATTAATAAGCTACACTGTACATTCTTCGAATCTGATTCAACAGTCATTTACTATCCTACTTACATCCACATATATACGTATCCGTTCACCGCAGAATAACCATTTTCATCCAATTTCATATTTGGATTTTGATTTACCAGAATCCAACAAGTGGCATAATGAAGAAAATATTGGACAAAATAAAATTTGTTAGAAACAAACAAATTAACTATGAGAAATTTTGTTAAGAATCTACGCTAACTGTTCCTAGCTAACTGATTACATTTTATTTATCGCAAATTAATTATCGCAATTTATATTCTCGCAATTTTATTTATCGTCATTTAATTTTTGTTATTTATTTTACGCACTTTAAATATCGGGACACGTATACAAGGTTTTGACATATCATATCGACGCATCTATATATATTACTTGGAATAACCATATGCACTCTATATGCAGTAATGCTTGAGTTAGCTATACAGGGTTGAGGTTGATTCTACAATAATATATATACTTTGAGTTGTGATCGAGTCTGAGACATGTACACGGATCACGATACGTATTAATTAATTTGAATATTATATATATGAATTATTGAACCGCTAACTATGGACTATCAACTGTGGACTGCCAACATTGAACAATTAAAATAAATTAAAATATTGATTATAACATATGAAACTAAACAATTCTTCAAGTTTTTCACTTGATTTCATCTTAAACATCATTTGTATCTTGACGATTACAATCTGCGTTCAAACCTTTCATGATTCTTGAAAAAACACCTCAATCGAGAAGATGAAGCAACCACACTTCATCTACGGAGAAAAGATTGATGCATATAGTTATGCACCAAAAAATGCTTGGAACCTGAGTAACGAGAATTACCACATCAATTACCGGGAATTAGCAATCAGTATTTTGAAATCTCACAGCATGTCTACATCAACAGTTATAGGTAAACATATAACCTTTATCTCTTAGAATTATGACCTTCCATTCTGAAATTCTGAAAAGCAACCAGTCTACGAATCAATACTCTGAATTTTGAAAAGTTGAATGAAGCAACAAAAATTGTAAATGACCTTAACAGTCAAAAGTTTGATGATAAAGATCGATACGTCGGGAAAGCTCAAAAGAAAATTTGGTATTGAAAACCGGATTGAGCAAACTATGAAGGAGGCTGTGGACAAATCACAAAGACTAAACCTGCCTTCAAAGAATCTAAATGATTCAGTATCTGCTGAAGTCATTAACAAATACTTTGCTCCTGACTCTAAATCTTTACGGACAACTCTAAATCTTTACGGACAAATTTACATCATCATCCATCGATATTAGAAATTCGAAGATATCATCGTATCTTTCATTATAAATGTCCTCGATATTTCTAAAGATATTTTCATAACTATTCTTATCTGAAATCATATATCTCCTTGCGTTATCTGTATCACCTCATAAAGGAAACTGTTTAGTTTCCAAATTCTGGAAAAATTCGAATTCAAAATATGAATGTTATTGAAGTAATGTTGGAAATTGATGCATGAGTTAGTATAATATAATGACACCTGATCAACGTGATTATATTACAGTAAGTCATGCTGAGTTTCTAATGGAACGTAATGATTCACAGATTATAACATCATCATGTGCCATGTTACACGACTCTTACATTCTATCTAATCTCTAAACAAATCAAGAATATATTTTTATTGATTGTTCTATCTTTGTCGGTAACTTCTGGTAAATTTAACCAATCAAGATCGTGCTATTACAATTTCTCTCTTAGAACATTAGTCATGTTCATTCAAAACTCCATACTTACGAATTCTGGATCATTACTTGTAAAGAGAAAGCGAAAGAATGAAGCTCCGAAATAGAAATGGAGTGTGGAAATAAGAAAACGAAGAGGGTGGATTTATAGTGAAATATCAGACAAAGCACTCGAGACAGATCATCACATTTAACCAAAGAGGATCCTAATTTCCTTAATTACCGAATAATCAAATCTTATTACGAAGATTTTCTCCAATTCCCCTTGAATTTCGGAAATCCACCGTGACTACATCACTGGTTAAGACGAACCTACATTTACTCATTTCATTCTTTTGTGATAGCTTCACTCGTACTTTTCGAGTAATCGAATTATCTTATCCATATTACTCAACAGTAATAAAACTCTATTTATCAGCTCATATTTGTCTGAGAAACATTCTTATTGTTAGCCATGACGATCTCGATCAAATTTTGGGGACAAAATTTCTTTAACGGGTAGGTACTGTGACGACCCGGAAATTTCCGACCAAATTTAAACTTAATCTTTAAATGATTTCGACACAATAAGCAAAGTCTGTTAGGTTGAGTCACAAAAAGTTTGAACTATTTCATATATTCAATTGACCTTCGACTGCTCTCGACGATTCACGAACAATTAATTGTAAATAGGTATGTGTGTATGTATATATAAATAATAATTTGAAATATAATTTGAAGTACTATATGCTGTTGTTATTAAAAATTAATAAAATAAAAATAAGATATTATAATAATTATTATTTAAAATATATCTCTATATATAAATAAAGTATATTAAAAATAAATATTAGTTGATTATAATACTCGTTTGATGTTTCGATGGATATTAAGCAAGTTAAATTCAAATTTATATAATTTTAAAATAAACGGTGATCCGCAAATAAGTTCTATAAATTTAAGGCTTATTAAAAATGTATTTAGGAACTATTTGTTGAATTTTAAAACTTTTTATATTTTACTTGAGGTTGGGAGTGAATAATTAATGTAATTTTTATTTAATAATTAATGACCAAATTTTATACTATAATGACTAAAATAAATAAAGATAGTTACTGTAAAAATTTGAGATTTTTCTGAAAGACTTTTATCCGCCACTGATTAACAACGGAGCATGAAATTCAGTCCGTATAAATTAGATGTCGACGAGGATACTGCCAATTCATAGGCTGTTACACTATTCCTTTAATATTCATTTGCTATAGTTGTCTTTGCATATTTTAACTTATATAAATATAGATGCATGAATGATAAACTCCAGCACTACATTCTCCAATCACCACTCTTGCATTTTTCTTCTTCTTTTCTATTTGTGGGACAACACAACCTCCAAAATAACCCACCTGATTACTCTTATTTCCATGTCTCTTTCAATCACTTTTGTTTACTTTTTGTTTACTACTCAATACATGTTACTACTTCAATCTTCTGTCTGACGGAAACTATCACTCAAAAACCGACCATCTTCATTAGAACTACCATGATAACCACCATCAACCATGATCTACCATGGTAAACACCATCAATCACCATGACTATCGAAACCATCAAAACCTACCTTCCACTATATTTTTTTTCGTGTCAACACCCACAAAACCACCATATCATTTCGGATATCATTAAAACCGTTTGAACCACCCCACAGCTCCACCACAACAACCACGATCCTCCACCGTTCACCTTGTTTCTTCAATTATCGACCCAACACCACGACACAAACCCATTTGTTGAGTTGTTATGCGAAACCCACCATCTTCCACCACCTTTATCATAGTGAATCACCACCATGTCGATCAACTCACAACCACCACCTCTAATCACCACCCTATGTGAGCCACCACCACCTACAGTTGCCACCACCACCTTTGAACACCACCACCTTGTGTTTCCATCACCTTTCACCACCTTCTGTTACTTGATCGTCGATCACTTCTCGTCGTCCATCATCGACTCACTTATCTCCGATGAACCTCTACTTTCGGATCATGTCACGCGCTGCCAATGACACCTCGTCCACCGCTCATGCTTTCTAGGTGTTTCGTCTAATAACTGCAATACCTTTGGTCAAACTATTTTGACCGATTTCTTTCATCCACGACAGATTTTTGAGGTTCGTGAATTCGAGGCCAACCCTGCATTGTTCAGTTCAGTCGTATGCATATTTTTACTACAAAATATCGTATTGTATGAAAGAAATTTTCCGCTGTGCATTTGCTCATTCTAGATATATTACTTGGAATCATTCATCACAAATTTCAAAAGACGTTGCATTCGAGTCATTGAGTTTATCAAGATTATTATCAAGTCATTTATAGTTGGATATATTAAGAAGTGGTATGCATGCCGTCAATTTTCAATGTGATGAAAGTTTATCTTTTTAAAAATGAATGCAATGTTTGTAAAATGTATCATTTAGAGGTCAAATACCTCGCAATGAAATCAATTATTGTGAATCGTTTATAATGTATATGAACGGGGCATTTCAAATCACGACGTTCACATCGAACTATCAAGATTCTTGTCGTCTGTGATTTAGAGTTATGCCCATTAAGGCTATAAGTTAGGAAGATACTTACCAAGGTATACTCTAAAATACTAAACATGTGCTAAAAGCATATAATGTGCCAAAGGCATATAAAATTAAAGTTTAACTTTCGATTCCGTTTACTAATGACAACTTGAACATAAAGAAGTCAAGGGCCTTGAGATTTATTTCATGTGATGACTGGTCATCAGGCAAGTCTGCTTTAACTGTAGACCAATCCCGCGGTAAATAATGCGCCTATTCAAATAACTCAATATACTCTGAGATCAGCCAAGCCAACTGGATTGAAGATTGTCAACACATTGGTAGAAGCAAAGGCTGATAGGGTATTTCAAAATGCCATGAGAATCTTCCTGTTCAATTTCAATGAAGTACATGGATAGAGATAACGGAAAGTTACTTTAACGAATTGGCAACCCAAAAACAATGCACAATCATAAGTGATGAAAGAATCAAGGATTAAATGAACTAAGCGTGATCTCAAAAATCATTGCTCTATAATGTTCAAAGTAATTAATGCCAACATGATTGTCGAAGTGTCCGGAAGGAGTCTAGTCATGTTTAATAAGATTGATTACATGATAATAGGCACATACTGAATAATTGGGAATGAACAACAAAAGTTGATTCAATATGTCAGTTCTGATCTATTTTTAAACTGATAACCATCTTACTCACAAAAAGAATGTGGATTAATTGTTCAGATATGTTTGTTCATAAGTAGATGTTATTGGCATAATTTATGCAGATGTTACTCATGTTATGCTGGTTGTTTTGATAATCATAAAATCAAAAAAAAAAAATATTTTAATTTTATGCATATTATTGCATCTCTTGATAGAATGTTATTATTTTGCATATTCTATAGTTACGTGACATTTTATTCAGAAAATCGATAAAGATTTGAAGTTTTTGTTATTTTTTGATTATCCTCTAAATGTGGCATGACATCTGAAGGAACCTTTTTGAGATCAAGATATATCTGACCATCCCATTTGTGAGATAGAAAGTTGATTAAGCTAATAATGTTGAGAATGACTTTACACTGTAGGATATACATTTTGCGAATAAAGTGTTGGGATTTCCTAAGTGTTAGTGCTCATATAATGTTGAACTGGTTGATTTTAGACTCAAAGTTATAGTGCTAGTTTGCATTTGCCATAAGAGAATCAGTCGAAATCATAAGTTATGAAAACTTGAATTGCCAAAGTGCCCTAGTGGTTTTTAAATCCAATTTTATGCATTTTTGATGTGTTTTGATCGATATTTGTTATTGTTTTATGCTAAACGGAACTAATACATGGTATCGCGATGTAAATCGGGTTCTGTAACACTTAAATATGTAATTTCGTGAATTTAAAAAGTGCATTTAATGTGTTTCAATCAGACATGCACAAGTGATCGTCACTCGCACACGTGAGACATGACTCGCACGAGTCAGTGCACGGTTGAGGCTCAACCATGTGAACACTTGAGCTCACTCATTTGATTTAACTTAGTGTTTATGTTGTCGCTCACTCGTATAATAGAGCTGACACGTGTGCTTAACCGCATGAGTCACCACACGGTTGACCATCACTCGCTTATTTGTTGCCTCAATCGTGTACCTTGTCTGAAAACCATGATTTTAATCAAAAGTGTCAACATTGACACGAGTGACAGTGTGAACCGCACGACTGAGCTCTCAGCCGCACGGTTGAGCTTGTTACTTGCACGATTGGTCCTATTTTTAAAATGTTTGAAATAATATCTTACTTAATCTAGTTTCTGTTTCTTATTTGTTGTTATAATTTAGTCAGTTTAAGACTCATGGCAGAAGCTCAAGGAAATCCACAGATCCAGGGGGAGTAAATTCATAACCCTCGAGTGAATCCTCCTGTGGTTCAACCCGAAGTTATCGACTTATCTGATCGTCTGGAAATGGGTGGCCAAAATAATTAGGTTGCTCTTTATGATACTAGTCTTGAGAAAGGAAGTCATTTCGTGGATACTGTAGATTTTAATAAAAGGTCAAGGATCCATAATGCCATCTCAACACAGTGCACAACCTACTATAGTCATCAACGGGAATTCTGGAAGAATGTGAATCTTGATGTTTCTGAAAATGAAACTAGGTTGGTTAGTACCGTTCAAGGGAACAAGGTTGTTGTCTCAAAGTCAGTAATCAGAAGAATTTTAGGTTTCAATGATGAAAACTGCTCTCACATGACGATAAGAATCCACGGATGTTTTAAGAAATGTGGATATTCTGGTTTTCTAGCTGGTAATTCTGAGCTGATGAAGACGCTTTTGCCTCCACAGTATAGAGATTTGGCTTATGTTTTGATGCACTGTCTGAGTGGGAGAAAAGCTTGTTTTGATAAACTCGATGAGAAGGTGCAAATTATGTTTGTTGCACTCGTTCTGAAAGCTCCATATGATTTTTCTGGTTTTGTCTTTCATTACTTCAGAGCCAATCACTTCAACTCTACACAAAAGTATCTCATCTATGCCCGATTTCTTTAGTTGATTATAAATGATGCTGCACCAAGTCTACCCAAAATTGAATCTGATGTTATTCCGCTACTGATATAGCTAAAACGGACGGTTTTATTTGTGCGGTGTCGTTAGGTCGCAACACGTCAGAATCAACCACCAAGAGGGGGTACTGTTTTAAATTTATATTTAGCGGGGCCTAAGTCGTACTACTCCTTAGTATGAGTAAGGGAATTATGACCTAGAGTCGTATTTTTGAGACATCAGTAGAATCGAACCTATATTTAAGCCTAAGATAGTTATGGAGGAGTAGTGGTTACTTAATTTTTGGGATTTTCTAATTTATAAGACAGATAAAGTAAATGCGATAAAATTTGTAATTCAGATAAGGTTAAAGTAAGTGCATACTATGATTTCATCAGTTACTCTACTGAGATTATGGAATGCTGGCTCATGAATAGGCAGAGGCCTTGTATTCATTACACTAGTCCTAAACGCCCCTGTCATAAGACATGTCACTGGGTACTGCGCTAGGCTTGAAGATTCTGAATAGACAGCAACGTCCGTTACCCCCGACGCCCGTGCAGTCTGACTACAGGCATACACGTTCAGACGGCTCATCCAATTGAGCGACTCAATTGGATAACGTATTAACATTCCACAAAGGTCTAAACTTTCTTAAGCATAATAGAATACATGGTTTACCATACCCGAGAGACGTGATGTGTTTTAATGCTTTCGTTAATGATTGGTTTTAAAAGGTATTTAGTCCCTTAAAAGCGTTCAACCATAAAGAACACCAAGGCCAAGTCAAGCTGACTTCCATGAACACGTTCGGTTATCCTAACGGTCCAATCCTTTATGTGTCTAAACAAACAATTCCTTAATTAACTAAGAATCTCTCAAGCGGGGTTCAATGCTTGAGACCGCGTTATGGTGCAGTGTACTAATCAACACTGACCAGGTTCCATGACCTTACTTAGCAGAGGTACACTTACAACCGCTGTGCTTCAGTGTGCACGTACGAAGTTTATATGCTTGGTGACTACACTAGCATGTTCTGGGACCGACAATGTACTAAGGGTCTAGTCAGATGTTTCACTACGAAAGAGTCCTCAGCCGGAATCAAAAGCTCGATAGACTTACTACAACCGGTGTGCCTCAGTCGATCTCACGTTGTATCTGATATACTTCTATTACCAATTTGTGACACATATAGTGTACTCTGAATCGGGGTTCGCGACTTCCCAATAACAGAGCCAATAACTACGTTCTATTAGTTGGAAAAGCGATTGAGGTTAAAGCATAATCGGAAAGCATTTCAACAACATACACAAACCATAACATTATTTCGGCATTATAACTGCTTACATCATAGCATACACTAAAGATAACTACTCGCTAATCATGGCAACAATATCACATAACATAATGATAAAAGACATTATATAAAGATATGGGATAGAAGTACGAGTAGATTAAACGAGTTCCGAATACAAAAGTGACAACTTCAAGACTCCAGACTGCTCCTAATACAATCTTTGGCGTTCTTCTCCGGGTACTAGGTTTTCCACACGAAGTCGAAGGCCTTGAGAGCACGACTAATATTGTACAAGAGAGAGAAAAAGAAGTGAATTGAAGTGTGTGTTGGAATGAATGACAAAGACCCTTTAAATAAGCATGATTTTTACCTGCAACGGCTGGCAGGCCGTTTGGCAAGCCGTTTGCAGGTCCGTTTACCAGGGCAAGCCGTTTGCAGGCACGTTTGCCAGGGCAAGCAGTTTAACGTGCCCGTTTGATCTGGGTGTATGGCAAGCCGTTTGCCATACTAGCAAGCCATTTGGCAGCCCGTTGGCAAGCCGTTTGGCTTGCTGATTTGCTGGATCGTAACTTGATTTATTGTCTTTCACTGTTTTCGCTCTAGATTCTTCGTTTTAGTTCCGATTCTCTTGATTCTTTTGCGCCGTCTTTGTAATTAATTGTTCTTCAATTCTAACCGACGAAGTGGGTATTTTTCCGACAAAGTTCGAATCTTTCTTATTTTTGGGCCTTAATACCGGGGTGAAAACGTGACTTTTTAGCCGATATCAGCTACGTCCAATGAATGTTGTGACTTTCAAAAGAATGGAGCAAACTATAAATGATGAGCTCAAACCTGAATTCGAAAGGGTACATGTTTGTCACTTGATTAGAGAAGATTATATATGTCCATCTGGGAATGAGTGGAAAAATGAGGATTCTGATTCAAATTATGAGGTAACTGATGATGAAGAGGGGGAAGCTGATAATCAAAGAGCTGCTGGTGAAACACAAGAAGGTAACAAAGGTGATGATAATGATGATGATGATGATGATGATGATGATGATGATGATGATACTGAGTAAGATACAAATCTGGTGCGTAGTAAAAGAAAGGGGAAGGAACTGATGTCCTCTGAGCAACTCCAAAAGAAAGAAAGAAAGAAGAACCAAACACCACCATGTCTTAGCTCAAAGATCATCTCAAGGAGGTTCTAGGCAACCAACTCAACACCAACCCTCCGGTTTCATGAAAGATGCGAGAGCTGATGCTATACCATCTCAAATCACACCTTCTGAGTTTAAGACACAACAAAATCTCTTGATGTCCTTGGTGATGAAAATGAATAACCTTGAGAACCAAGTTGTTGAAGAAAAGAAATCAAGTGATGCTAAGATTGAGCTGCTGGAGAAAGACAATGAGAAATTGTGGAAGCGTGTGAATCGTCAAAGGGAAAAGATGGAGTCTTTAAACAAACAGCTTGTGGCAGTTAAGACCAAGCATGAAGTTGAATTGAAAACTGTGAGTGATAAGCTTAAACAACTCACGTCTGGGAAAACCAAATTGATTACCGATGGAGAAGAACCGTATTACTCTGATTTGGGTGGAGACGAGTCAGAAGATGATGAGAATGCTGATTCTGGAACAAGAGGACCCTCTTTTGAATATCTGTTAGTTATACCTATTAGAATTTTCAATGAATATGGTGAGGTGTTTATTGCTGAATATTATATGAATTACTCAAATGTTTTTAATGATGCAGAAAAGGGGGATCTTCCACCAAGTGATTTTCCAATGGAACAGCTTGCTGCACTGGCATACGACAACGATTACGATACAGAGGAGCAGTTGCAGTTGAAGCTGAGAACAAAGCTCCACAAGAAGAGCTAGTAAATGAAGTGTCTCCCGAGTTAATCCAAAACATTGATTTAAGTGATTTTGAGAATTTTTTTGAAGATGAAAAGGCCCAAAGTGTTGATGAAGAAGATGTGTTGAAAGAAAATGTGATTGTTGAGTCTGAGGATGAACTAGAAATAGAATCAAAGAAGGAAGAAGAAGAAGAAGTTGAGATTGTGATACCTTCGTTCAGGCCACACTCAAATCCATCACTCAATACCTTAAATGATTTCTTTAATTTGAGTTGTGAGGAGAAAATAAAGATTTTAGTTGAACTTGAAAAGGCGAGGAAGGTGTACAAATAATCAAAAAGTGAAGGAGGTTGATAGTTTGTTAGAGAGAAACAAGAGAATCCGGCATCAGAAACTGCTCAATGAGAGAGAAAAGAATGAGATTGAAAAGAAGAAGAAGAAAATCCGAGCCGAACAAGCTAAGGCCGAGGGATGGGATGAGATTAAGAAATGGTTTGATCGTGATGATAGGGTTAAAGTAAGTAGGAATGCTGAAGAAGATGAAATCCGTCAAAGTTGGTGGAAACAAAACGTTGTGAACCCTAACCAGATCAACAAGCCAGAACTCGGGACGAAGTTTGTTAGTTTCTATGAGAAAGGAAAGAGAACCAAGAAGTATGCTAAGGACAAGATTTTGAGATGGGGTTACTTCAAGGAGATTGATTGTTTTGTTATCAAGAGGGAAGGAGGAGTTGATTACATGGCCAGACCTAGTCACTTCAAAACTCTACCTTACTTCGAGATAATGCAACTTGCTAAGCTGAGGATGTTTGTGACGACCCGGAAATTTTCGACTAATTTTAAACCAAACTCTCGATACGATTTAATATATTTGGCACGATAAATAAAGTCTGTTAGATGGAGTCTCAACAAATTTGAACCGTTTGCATGAATTCATTTGATCTTTGACTGTTCCCGACGATTCACGAACAACTGCCTGTAATAGATATGTATATATATATATATATATATATATATATATATATATATATATATATATATATATATATATATATATATATATATATATATATATATAGCATTTGTATGAATTTATTGTTATAAATAAATATGTAAAACAATATATAGAATAGTTAAGTTATTATTAGAATAAATATATATATATGTATATTGTATTATATATAACACATATAAATATTAAATATTCAAAAATGTTATTATATAACTTAAATATTACATAATTAATAATATGTAAGGTTAATATATGAAATCTTATTACAAGTTAAAATATAATTGTTATATTGATCTTATTGTTATTAATGTTATTATTACTTTTATTATTATTATTAATATTAACATTAATATTAGTATTAGTATTATTAAAAATATAGACATGAAAGTTGATACACATAATTTGTTATATTAATATCAGTATTACTATCAATATTAATATTATTAATATCATTATTTTTATTACTATGATTATTAAAAATTATTATAAGTGTTATTATTTTTATTAAGATACAAACTTATTATTATTATTATTAACATTAATGTCATTATGATTATTAATATTAATATTAACATTATTATTAAGAAATATCTTTATTCTGGATAGTTATATTATTAGTAGTATTTTTATATTAAAAGTATTATTAATATTAATTATATTTATAATAATTATACATAAGAAAAATCATACAGCAGATTCCAATTCAGTTTCATGTATCTACCAGTCTGTAGTAACTTTTGTTCTTATCTCCAAATTGATTACAAGTCTAAATAGAATCAAAAATATAAACAAAAATTTGTAGATATCAAAATCATATATGGTACAAAATCTATTAGCTTTCACTATCTGTTTTAAATTTTTTCTTCTTCATTCCCTGCTCACGAATCTGCATCTTGTCGACTCCAATTCACTACAAAACAACATCCAGCAAATTCAGTTAGACACCGTGATCAGCTTTATTTCATTTTGATATTTTTCTCTTGATTCTGATTCTTGATCGATTCTTCCTGTCAATCCCATATCACCACTACAGACAACCTTTTTACAGCATCCATTGTATACTCACACTTAATATATTCCTTCTGCAATTCGATGAGAAAAATCAAACAGACAGATACAAAATTTGTTAGCTGTCAATAACAGTTAAAATCGTAAGAACCTGTTTCAAGTCCCTATCTATTTCTATTTTCTTATTACCTTCTTCTGCTCGAGATTCTCTGTCAATTTCAATTTCATTACAAAAGATATTTGGATAGAAATCAGTAACAGAAAAATGTAAGAATTTGTTACATGTCATAATCTGCTTTTATTTATCTTGTTTTCTTCTTCCTGGCTCGAGTATATCTATCAAACTCTTCACTGCTATAAAAAAACCCATCACTCCTGTAAAACCAACAGCTATATCAAGAATACACAAAATATATTAACTCACCTCATATTCTTGCTTCGTTTAATCACCATCCGTCACCTTAATCATTACCATAACCATAACAACCCGCAACTTGTTTATGCTTCTGCTACTGCTACACTAGGACTTCTATTTTTGTTTCAAGAACCAACACCATCTCAGCCGTGAACCACCATGGACACATCACCTTCAGCATCTCTCTCTCTCACTTTCTCTCTCTCTACAAAACTGTTGCGTATGAATGGCTTCTGCTCTTGAAAATTGTAAAGGTAATTAAAAAGATAAGTGATATATTGATACATGAAAGCATATAAATAGTGAGGATAATAGATGATGATAAAGTCGATGGGCAAGTGTTAAAGCATGAGGGACCATTTAAGACTTTGTTGTCGAGATAATGGGTAACTTGGGACTTGTTCCTTTGCTATTTCCAGCTGTAACGAATGAAAGAAGTGGTAGTTGCTTTTATGATTAAAAGAAGAGGGGAGGGGGTCACAATGAGTACGTATTCTTGAATTCTAAAAGTCCCACTTGCAATTAAACCAAAACTTTGAATATATTATTCATTTTCCACGATTGAACCACACGAACCCCGCAACACCTCGAAGCCAACTCTATGTATTTCGGAAATATGGTTCATGATAACGAATAAAAAAACACTAATAATAATAATATGGATATAAAGGGTTAAACTATGCTAATCGTTTACTTGGCCAATTTCAAAAGAACTTTGCTTTCCTTTGGGGTCTACTAACTGACCCACCCAAACATACACAAGCGCATGTGTATTCAAAAGTTTTTATTATTAAAACACCATAGTCGAACCCATTTATTTCCACTCCTATTTCTTTCTGTCACCAAGAACCCCTATTCGACCATCATCATCAAGCTACTAACAGGAGCCATAAGTTAAGCTACAATTGTTTTCTTGTTCGGTTACCATTAGTGGACCCATCCAATAACTCCCATTTCGTTAATTATTTGGGCCGAGTTATCCATTTTTGATGACCATCTTGTTGGTCTATTATTTGGGCGGGTTCTATGATAATTACCAAGACAACAATATTCTTGTATTGCTGTTGGTTTTCGATGGTATTGAAGAGGTGATGGTGTACGTAGAAGGTGATGACAGAGGATATTGAAGATGATTATGATCATATTGCTAAGTTGATGATGATAAATGTTCATGATGAATGATGATTATGATACGATAACGATAATACAATGATAGTGATAATATAATGATGATAAACATGCAGTTGATGAATTAAGTTGATGTTAGGTAATGATGATATAGTTATGTTAGAATAATTGTGATTAGGATTGTGATTAAGAATGATGATGAAGATGTACGAGGAAGATGAAGGAGATATAGGGAAACAGAATAATACCATTTTAAATAATTAGTATGGGATTATAAACAGAACAGCAAAGTCAGAGTAATGGTTAGAGGGTTGAGTGTTGAACGAGAGGTCAAGGGTTCGAGCCTGGGCTCGGGCAGTTTTATATTTTTTTAGAAAAGAAGAAGAAGGATGCAGAAGTAAAAGTTAAAAAAATAATTTAAATTGGGTGTTAAGGCAGAATCGAAACACATAGCGTTATGGTTAAGGATGTTATCGGGTTAGCGGGAGGTCACGAGTTCAAACCCGGACTTGGGCATTTTTTTAAGGGATACTTCTTTGAGGTAGTTTACTTATTACCCATTATTATTATTATTATTATTATTATTATTATTATTATTATTATTATTATTATTATTATTATTATTATTATTATTATTATTATTATTATTATTATTATATATTATCATTATTATTAAAATTAATATTATTATTAAGAATATCATTATTATTATTTTTATCATTATTAGTATTAACATTATTATAAATATTTTTATCATTTTGAATATTATTACTATCATTATTATTACTTTTACCAATACAACTATATTATTATTATTATTATTATCAATTTTAATATTATTATTATTATTATTATTATTACAATAAAAGTTATTTACATAAAATATACTTAATAAAATTATATTTTATAAATTAATTATTTAAAGTATATAAAATAAATATATTTACACATGAATTACTAAAATAACAGTTATATTAATAATAATACATAAATTATTTGACTTCAATTTTATGTGTTAATATATACATAAATGATATAGGTTCGTGAATCCGAGGACAACCATGCATTGTTCAGTTCCGTCGTATGCATATTTTTACTACAAAATATCGTATCATGAGTTCATTTGATTCCTTTTTACTCTTTATATTTTTAGGACTGAGAATACATGCACTGTTTTTTATAACTGTTTTATTAAATGCTTTTGCAATATATATTTTTGGACTGAGAATACATGAAATGCTTTTATAAATGTTTGACGAGATAGACACAAACAAAACATTCCTCGAATGAATTATTATGTAGACAAAAGTTCTATTGATTATTATTGAATTAGTTGGACGTCATAATTGCCACTAATTGATGTGAATATTTTCCCTGGATTATTATACCTTGGTAACCTAAGAATTAGGAAACGAGTATGGCCCCTAATTCACGCGAATCATAAAGGTAGCTACCGGGTTTAACACCCCCACCCAGAATGTTCACTAGACGGAAGAGCTAGTGGGTGTAGTGTATAGTACTTCGAGGTTTATATATATTGATTACAGACTGAAAGTTCTGTTTGTTTTGGGGATATTTATGATGTGCATTAAATGTTACGGTCGGTTACCAAGCCAAGCAAAGAAAGCAAAGTGAATGTTATGTATCGAGAGAATAATTTTATACACAGGTTATGTGTATGTTATTTTGTACATGAGATATGTGTATGGTTACTAAGATTTATGAAAAATGGTTTCGTACACGAGAAAGTGTACTGTATTTAAAAGATTTCGCATGTACATTACAGGTGGGTATAGGATTCGGGCCCATTTGTACCATGCACATTTAAATCTTGTGGTCTATCAAAATTACTGAATTTTATTGTTTACGATAAACCTATGAACTCACCAACCTTTTGGTTGACACTTTTAAAACATGTTTATTCCCAGGTCTGAAAGAAATCTTTCGCTGTGCATTTCTCATCTTAAAGATATTACATAGAGTCGTTCATGGCATATAGAGGTCAGAACCTCGCAATGGGACCATCTGTTGAAGACTTTGTCCAAGTGGATTAGGACGGGTCGTTATAATGTTGAATTCTGAAGATAGTGATCTGTCAAAGTGGTTTCAGAGAATGTTCAGATTAGAATATAAGACAGATAAATAGGATATCTTCAAATCAACAGCTGCCAGGTTCTCCATGCATCTAACAAAGAAAAATTTAAAGGGTGGACCTGTGCGTGTTGTCAAGTTCGGCCCAGCAAAGTATATGAAACAGTCTCCCTTGATGCCCTTACCCAAAGATATTTGCAAAAACTTCAGGTGGTGGTTCTATGATGAGTTTTCGGAAGAAGCAGTGATTCTTACTGCGATTGAGAAAGAGGATGGGAATATTCAGTTTGACAATGTGAGGATTTTTGATCCGATGTAGTTGAGAAACTTGTCGAGATTTGATGTGAATGTCCTTCACCGCCATCACATAACCTTAAGAGATGAGAATCGGGAGAAAGCAATGAGATATCATCGTGTCATTGATGTCTACCATGCCTACCTTACCAAAGAAAGTGATGCTCAAAGCTCGAATCAAGTCTAAGCCAACATTTGTCAGATGTTGAACGTTTGTTTGTTTTGTGTTTGTATGTTTGACTATGTGTGAGAGAGAGAATTTGGGACTGTAATCATGTTTAAACTGTTGGTACTTATAAACTTTTATGTTTTTATGAACGTTTACTTATTGTAATAGATGTTCTAGGTCATAGTGGGAGTTATTGATGCATTTTGCATAAGTCCCTAGACATCTACCCCACGTCCATGACAGGTACTTCAGTTAGTGGGTTACCATGATCGTTCGTTGTTATCCTATCTATGTTTATATGCAATTACAGGTACTGCAGGAACAAGATATGGAAGTTTGCCTAACTTAGACTCAGTCATACGCACGAGTGAAGCCTCACTCGTACATAGGACAAGCTCATATGCACGAGTGTGCTGAGCTGAGTCACAAACCTAATTTGATTACACTTAAAATGAGTCAGTGATCACCCGTACGGCTAAGTCTGTCCACTCATACGAGTGAGACATGACTCGTATGGTTGACTTAACAGCAGGGGTATATATTGTGTTATGTTCTTCATTTTAGGTTAAGCCTCTCATTTTTATTCTATCACTTAGATCTATTAACCTGTCCGATTCTCTCTCTATGCTTCAAGCCTAAATGCTTGCAAAAGGTGAATAATAGCTCTAGGTGTTGATCTAATCACACAATCATTATTGTAGTTTGACTAAATCAATCCAAAAAACCATTTTCATAATCACTAGAGGGTTTATTCACTATTCCGCCTTTGTGTGAGTTAAATCTGTTGGATTCAAAGTTCCTAGTCATGTTTCATCACTTGGTAATTGATTATGACGTTTTGCCACCTAACAACACCGCATAAATAAAACCGTCCGTTTTGGCCATATGAATGCCATTTAAGAATCAGATGTCTTGATAGAATCAACGATTACCTTAACAAACAGAAAATTTGGTCCCGGAAGCAGCACCAAAAACTTACCCTCCCCTGATATGGCCAAAACGGACGGGTTTATTTGTGCGGTGTCATTAGATCGCAAAACGTCAGAATCAGTTACCAAGAAGGAGTAATGGTTTTATCATTTATATTTAGTTGGGTTTCCTATCTATAATGCACCTACTTGTCTTCCTTTTAACGAGTAAGTGGTAAGTATAACTTAGGTTCATATTTTTGTATGTTTGCTCAGTAATGTGGGATTAAAGTGCCTAAATAGTTAACCCTAGCGACAAGTAGAGACAGATTAAACTTAACTAAGCTAATACAAACTATAAATATGAAGAATACGATACTGAGGGAGAGCTGTAGAGAAGTTAACTTCCTACAATAAACACTAAACCTCTATCAACCGGGCTATTAACTTAATTGATTTGTCACTAAGAGTTTAGGCCTTGAAGATTCTGGCTTAGAAGGATATCCCTACTCCCAATGTTAACCTTAAAGGGTTTAAACGACCTTATGGATGGAATCCTAGGTACATGAATAAAGTGGTATATACCTAAAGGAAAGTCTCAGCTTTTCTTAATACTAGTTGGTTTGACTAGAATAACATTCCCCACTTAATACTAAGCTATACCTTAACATTAACAGATGTGCAATCTGAGATATCTTAAGGTAGTGCTAATTGGATTAGAGGTCTCTCCTTTACGATTACTTACTCAACCCCGAATCATCTTACAACATCTCAAGAACGTTGCTTATGACGATAATCATGCTTTTGAGTAAGCCAGTGTTCACTGAACTCTATATTGCCTACTCTAATCAAAACCTAAATGGGCAGCTCTTCTTTGACGGTTAAATGGTTAACCGTATGCAGGTACTATATCCCTATTGTTATGTTAAGCACACATAACTACTTACCTTGTATCCTAGGATTGATCAGGTCCTAATACTAGGTTATAGCCACGAGAGTAAATGGAAAGGGTGGTCCGTAAATTAGACTTTAAACCGTCAATGTCTCAGCATAACAATAGAATAAGTTTCAGATAAGATATTCAACATATAATAAACATTTGCAACAGATAGATAAACATGCAGTATGAAAGCAACTTAAAGTAACAAAATAACTTTATTAGATTAAGGAATGTGTTCACCATTTACAGACGAGATCTGGACCACTACAAGTGCTGACATCCTCTAGACCGCTCCTAGTACAATCTTCGGCGTTCGTCTCCGGATACTTACTTTTCCGTTCGGAGGTGAGAAGGCCTTGAAAGCTCTAGTGAGAGAAAGTGTATTGTAGTGAGAGAGTGAAAAGAGGTGTGTGAAAAAAGGATTACAAAAAGCTTCTTAAATAGGCAAAATTTTCCTGGCATACAGCTGGCAGACCGTATGGCAGGCCGTATGCCTAGGCCGTATGCTAGGGCAAGCCGTTTTGTGTGCCCGGATGGTGGCAGGCCGTTTCCCATAATGGCAGGCCGTATGGCAAGCGGTATGGCCCGCCATGGTCTGTTGTTTTGCTGGATCGCAACTTGATTTTCGGGGTCGTAACTTGTCTTTCACCGTTTTTGCTCTAGAATCTTCGTTTTAGCTCCGATTTACTTGATTCTTTTTGCATCGCCTTTGTAATCACTTAATCTACAAAATTTACCCGAAAGCGATTATTTTTCCAATAAAGCTTGGAACTTTACTATTTTTGGGTCCTAATATCGAGGTAAAAATATGACTTTTTAGCCGATATCAATCACCGATAGTAAATTTTAAATTTTCAGATATTTCTTAATTGACGTTTCTTTGCGTAGTTGTAAATGGGAATTTTGATGTAGTGAGATTTGCACGAGTTTATAATATATTTCGTTTCTTTTTGCGAAAAAATTCTAATGTATTCTTTCCTCGGTTGAATTCGGAAAAACTTCGATTAATCTTTTAATGAGAAATGATGCTGGATCAAAGTAGAAGAAATCTCGATCTCCAAATTTTGAAATAGGGTTATGTTTTTTGCTTTCAATCCAATATTCTAATTCAGAAATCATCGCGGTGACATAACGGTTGATATGAATTTGAGAAAACTCCTTTTCATCGATATGAGGTAGAAAACTGCCAAATGACTCTATATCAAATTTTAGGTTAATTTCTGCATCCCGATACTTGACAAAAATATCTTCCCCACATTCCTTTAACATTTTGTGAAGAGAACGAACTTGATTACGCATCACTTTTAGTAGATTTATTTAAAATTTTGAAAACGGGAAATCTGAGGAATAGAGGTGCCTAACGAATTCTCTATAGACGTCTAAACTTCTCTAGGATTTAACAGATTTCCAGTAAACGGAGCATTTGATTTGTCAATGTGTCGATTCTCTTTTTGAATGTATCCAAACAAGTTCGAATATTTGAAAATAGTTGGGTATTCTTCGCGTATTTCATCTTCCAAAATGAGGAGTTCATTAAGACTGATCCTCCCTTTTGGATCGTGAAGAGGGTCGAATCCTGGTTCATTTGAGTAAAACTTATCTAAAAGTAATGAAATCTCTAAGTCGGATGAAGTTATCCTGCTTCTTGGACTACAACGATCAAGAACTACTTCTTGACGAGATTCACCAGGGTTTAGACTCATTTCATTTTTATTTTTATAAAGGATTCTCCGGTTTCCGAAGTTGTGGAAGAGCAACTGCCTTTCGCACTTTCTTCGTAATCGGTTAGGTTTGAACTAGAATCTACAGAAATTAATACCATAATTAATATTTTGTTTTTATAGTTTTATAAAGGGTTTACTATAATTGCGACTTTATGTCCTATACTGACAAATTCTCTACTTATTAAGCATGTGTGCTTCTCATCAATTTATCTTTTGAAACAAGTGGCCAGATCGATAATGAAGAGGCAGGATCCTTTTGGTTCCAATATAATTGGAGACTGTTCATAAAATTCAACAACCAATTCCGTGTATAATTATCTTTCTTAGACACCACTCGAGAATCTCAGATATCTTGACAGAATCAACGATTACCTTAACAAACAGAAAATTCGATCCCCGACAGCGGCCCCAAAAATGTACTACCCCTATGATATGGCAAAAAACGGACAGTTTTATTTATGCTGTGTCATTAGGTCGCAAAACGTCAGAATGAGTTACCAAAAGGGAGTAACGGTTTTACTATTTATATTTAGCTGGGTTTTCCTAGCTATAATTCACATACTTATCTTCCTTTTAACGAGTAAGTGGTAACTTAGGTTCGTATTTTTGTATGTTTGCTCAGTAATGTGGGACAAAATTGCCTAAATAGTTAACTCCAGCGACAAGTGGTGATAGATTAAATGTAACTAAGGTAATATAAACTATAAAGATAAAAAGGGATATGTATGAAGAATAGGACACTGATGGAGAACTTGTTGAAAAAGTTTAACTTTATAGAATGAATACTAAACCTCAATCAATCGGGCTATGAACCTAATTGACTTGTCACTAAGAGTTTAGGCTTTGAAGATTCTGGCTAAGACGGATATCCCTACTCCCAACATTAACCTTAGAGGGTTTAAACGACCTTATGGATAGAATCCTAGGTACATTAATAAAGTGGTATATCCTTAGAGGAAAGTCTTAGCTTTTCCTAATCCTAGTCCGTTTAACTACAGTAACATTCCTCCACTTAATAATAAACTATGCCTTAACATTAATAGATGTGCAATCTTAGATATCATAAGGTACTGCTAATTGGGATAAAGGTCTCTCCTTTACTTTAAAATCACTTACTCAACCTCGGATCATCTTACAACATCTCAAGAACGTTGCTTCTGACGCGAATCATGCTTTTGAGTAAGCCAATGTTCACTGAACTCTCTATTGCATACTCTAATCACAACCTAAATGGGCAACTCTTATTTGACGGATAAATGGTTAACCGTATGTAGGTACTATATCCCTATTGTGACGTTAAGTATACATAACTACTTACCTTATATCCTAGGGTTGATCAGGTCCTAATACTAGGTTATAGCCACATGAGTAAATGGAAAGGGTGGTATGTAAATTAGACTTTTAAACCATCAAGGTTTCAACATAATAATAGCATAAGTTTCAGATAAGATATTCAACATCTAATAAACATTTATAATGGATAGACAAGCATGCAAGATGAAAGAAACTTATAGTAACAAAGTAACTTTATTAGATTAAGGAAGACTTTCACCGTTACAGATGAGATCTGGACCATTACAAGTGCTGACATCCTCTATTTTGCTCCTAGTACAATCTTCAGCGTTCGCCTCCGGGTACTGTAGTGAGAGAGTGTGAAGAGGTGTATGGAAAATGGATGAAAAGTGCCCTTTAAATAGAATTAGATTTTGGTTGCATACGGCTGGCAAGCCGTATGGCCTCCCCATATGGCATAGCAAACTGTTTGGCCTGGCTGTATGCATGGCAGGCCATATCTAATGTGGCAAGCTGTATAGCAGCCTAGATGGCAAGCCGTATGGTTGCCCTGGTTTGCTATTTTTGCTGGATCATTTTGCTTGTTCCTTGGATCGTAACTTGTTTCTAGAATCTTCATTTTAGCTCCGATTCTCCTGATTCTTTTTTCATCGTCTTCGTAATTACTAAATCTACAAAATTAATCGACAAAGTGATTATTTTTCAGATAAAGCTTGGAACTTTAATATTTTTTGGCCCTAATATCGAGGTAAAAATGTGACTTTTTAGCCGATATCAGACCCCGGAAAGTATATTGTGTTAATGTGAAAAAAGCTTAATAGATGGTTCCTTAGAAGAGGGCTATAAGGAACCTTATTAGCCTAATTAGATAGCCATTGCATTGTAACTGAGTTTAAGAAGCTGTGGAATGTAAATTTACAGAAACTCTCTAATACCGAATATAATCTCATTCTATCTCTTATTTCTTCAATTCTCACTATGATCTGACCTATCACCCCGATTGGTCGTTGAACCGCAGGTCTTGGAACTAATCGCTAAACTTTCAAACGTTCAAATTGACCTATCTCTTCTTGCATAGCTATCACCCAGTTTGGATCAAGTAAGGCTTAAGCAACCGAAGTCGGTTCAATCTTACTAAGAAAGGTAGTATACAAACATATATTCTGAGTAACCCTTCGAGTTGAGACTGGAGCAGTAACATCACCAATGATAAGATTAATTGGATGAATTTTAGTCCATCAGTTAGAATGTGGAAGAGGTACAGTATTAGTAGTATCCATTGAAACATCAACCGTTGTTGACGTTGAACCAAGATCCTCTTGTTCTAATGTAACATTGTCTAATGGGTCCATTTGAGTTTCTGGAGAAACAATTAGAATAGAATCATCGGATGCATCTTGAACTGTATCAAGATTGGCATTTGGAAGTGGGAGGAAGGATGAAGAAACAACATGTGAACCAGTTGGTGTTGTATTGTCATCATAGAGACTTGGTTGTGTCTCTATAGTAATTGATTGTGTTGGTGTTTCTGATACAGCATGATCATTTGAATTCCGTTGAGGAGAGTAAAGAGTATTAAACCAGATATCTAGTTCCTCTATAGTTACCATAGGAACACCCTTCTTCGAGAAAATTGAGTTACGTGCGGAAGAAGTAGTAGCCAGGTTCGGATTGGGTTTTGAACTAAGTTGTTCAAAAGCCATTCCTGATAACTCATCAAAATGAACATTGATGCTTTCGTTTATCGTCTGTGTTCTTTTGTGACAAACACGATAAGCCACTTTGTTCGAAGAGTAACCGAGAAATATGGCCTGATCACCATGAACATCAAACTTTACGAGGCTGTCAAAGTCATTAAGAACATAGCATATACAACCAAATATACAGAAATATTTAACGTTCGGGCATCTACCATATAGCAACTCATAAAGAGTTTTATGAAAATGTTTGTTTAGGATACAACGATTTTGGGTATAACATGCGGTTGAAATGGCCTCCCCCTAAATTTGTGGAGGTTGTTTAGAGTAGGCAAGCATTGTTTGAGCTGCCTCGCACAATGTACGGTTACGTCATTCGACTACTCCATTTTATTGGGGGGTCCTTGCAACAGAAAACTGATGTTCAATGCCTTGGTCTTTCAAGTAACTATCAAGCAGGTATTCTTAAATTCCGTCCCATTATCAGTTCGGATGCTCTTAATAAGTTTGTTAAAAGAGCGTGAGTTTTCTTGATGAACTCAATGATAATGGCGGGGGTTTTAGATTTTGTTCTCAAAAGAATAATCCATGTAAAACGGGTATAGTCACCAACAATTACAAGCACATGTTTCTGGCCACCGAGGCTAGAAACCCTCATGGGTCCACATAAGTCCATATGCAATAATTGCAACAATGTTGACGTACTAGGGACTTGCTTAAGCGGATGGTTAGTCCAGATAAGTTTACCCATTGCACATGATGGACAAACATGATACTTATCATATTGAAAGCTAGGAATACCGTCAACTAAGTCTTTAGAGACTAGTCGATTGATTCCCTTGTAATTCAGGTGTGACATCCGGTGATGCCATAACCACGAATTTTCTTTTGTGAAACGTGCAACCAAACACAAGTTTCCATGTGTTCGCGCATCATTGAGGTCAATAGTGTACATTGAAGCATAACGTTTACCAACAAGGAGATCGTTTCCATCGGTGGATTGCACCGAACACTGAAGACATTCGAATAAGACTATGAGATCTCCATCGAAAAATTGACTCACACTAAACAAACTACAACCAAGGCCTTCAACGTATGATACTCGTTTGATTGTTATGCCATTTTTCACATAATCTCCATAACCTGTTATCGCCGTAATCTCATCATTTTCAAATGTAACCGTTCCTAGGAATTTGTCAACTAAATTGACAAGTATGGATTTATCGCCCGTCATGTGTCGAGAACAACTAGAGTCAATATACCACACATAAACGTCAAAACCTGTAAACGTTAAATTTACTAGAGTTTAGGTACCCAAAGTTGCTTGGGTCCTCTACGGTTAGTACCAGCAACAAACTTTAGATCACAAATATATGTAACATGTAATGCATCATGCAATTTAGACTTTAAGGCATCATTCAAAAGCACATTACATGTAGCATCATAAGTAATCTCAAGGTTTACATGATCATTAGAAGTCTTAACACACAAGTTATTCCAATTAGATGTTTAGTTCACAGAAGAAAAATGAAATACATGAGATAGTTTCCTAGGTCGACTAGCATATTTCTTGGTTTTGTTTGCTAATTTCTTAGTCTTTGACTTAGGTACCCATACTGACTTGTAAATCAAGTTTGGATTATAACCTGTGACACGAAAAACACCTTTGTTAGTTAGACGTCCAAACTTTTCAGTTGACATGTGAGATGATTGACTTTGCAAAAGTTCCATTTTGATTTTATGTTCCTTTGCATCATACTCACTCAGATCAGGTTTTGGAGAATCATGCTTATGTATGTTAGCCTGCTTTAGTAGAACCATCTTACGATTTAAGATCTTAATCTCAAGACACAAGTCTTCAGCAGAAACGACAACTTCACCTTCCCTAAAAGCATAAGTACATTCTTTTCTAAGAAGTGTGGAAGTTTATCACACATCTTAAGTATTTTTTCAAAGAGTGACATCTAAGTTGTAATTCAACATTTGCTTTTTCAATTTTATCAAATATATGAATCAAATCTATCTTCTCAGGTTTCAGTTCAGTCGGTTCTACCTTAGGTTCAACTTTCGGTTCTACATTAGGTTCTACCTTTTCTTCTAAAGCCTTGTGACCTAGTGATTTTGACTTAGCAAGTTTTAACTTCTTTTTCATGTTGTCTAATTTGGTTGCAAACTTGTTGGTTAATTCAGTTAATTCATGTGCTAGTTCTTCACCGATTTTAACTTTTGAAATAGGACATGCATTTAAGGCCGGTAGAGTTGGTTTTGCTTCAATAGCAGGTATCACACTAGAACTAGGGTTGCCTAAAAATTCATTTTCTAGCATCAAGATGTATTTCTCTAGCATGAGTGTAGGAATGTTAACCAATCTACATGAAGGCACATAATCAACATTTTGCATATTATGTTCATGTTCGACTAGCTCTTGTAAGAAACTAGGATGTGATTTACCCATTTTAGCATCAATCTTTTCATACATTAAGTTAATTTGATAATATCTCTTGGATGAATGATTAGCAATAACATTATCAAAATCAGCATCAGATGAATGAACAAAATGATATGATAAACCAGATTGAAAGTAATCAGAATGATATAAGCCAGGAATCTTTTTGAAAATATCATCCAACGTCTTGGGATCATCATACCCAACCCCCCACTTATTGCCATGAATTGTTTTCGGTCTATTCATAAAGATTTTTTTCTTTGAAAGTTCCATGTTAATGATAGCTTTTGATTGCTTTGCTCGATAGAGTATTTCCTCATATCGTGCAAGTTGAGCTTTCATTTGAAGAGAATCTTTAGTGAATAGTGAAATTCTAGTTTTATTTTTAATTATGGTTTCTTCCAATTGAACAATTTTCTTGTTTAACTTGGAAATTGTGGGTTCATGTTGTTATTTAAGGTCGAAAAGATCTTTTACTAAGTGATAGGTCAGATCATGTTGAGATTGAGAGAAACGATAATATAGAATGAGATTCGGTAGGTGAGAAGGATATTCGGTAAGAGAGAGAATCAGTACAAATTACATTCCACAACTTCTAGAACTCAGTTACAATGCAATGGCTATCTAATTAGGACTACTTAGGTTCCTTATATAGCCCTCTTCTAAGGAACCATCAATTAAGCTTATTTCACATTAACACTATACAACTTCGGGATCCTAACAATCTCCCCCTTAGTGTTAAATGTGAACTTTACAATATAATCCTATTGAGTAATCTTGAGAGGTCCAAATATTAGTTTCCATTGTGTGCCGTCTGGTTTTGAAACTTCTACTTGATTTTCAGAAATTTTCTTTTAAGGTTTCCAGACGCCCCATGCTTTTCTTGGATCTCCCTCATGTAATGGATATTCATGCATTTCTTTGAAATACCTTCTCTTTCTCTGGCCACGAAGAATCTCAAACTGTCTTGTACGAATCCGGAGCTTCAAACGATTTCTGATATGCTTTATAAACTCTCCAAGACCCATTTTCATGTCAATGTCATCAAACTTGTTTTGACGAATTTTAAGATACGTCAGTGCAGCCTTGAGTGTACCATCTGTGTATTTGTTCAACTCTTCAGTGCGGATGAACACTTTTTCTTTATGAGAATTCACAAATACAAACCCTTCGGGTTCGAATTGCATTTGAAACATTCTCATATCCTTTAGTCCCTCTGAGATTCGGACATGTTATTCGAATCTTTTTTCTATTAGCTTCGAGACCAATTTAGAAATCTTCACGTCTCATCAGTTCAATTGTCTCCATCATGTATCTTTTCACAGCTTCCAAAGCTTGAGCCTTAGCAAAAGGTCGAATGGTGATGATACGGAGATAGTTGTAGATGTGAATGATATCAAGCTTATCTAGATTATGAAAATATGCTTCTGTGAACTTGTATTCCTTCTCATTTTCTCTAATAACGTGGAACTGAGTGATGACATCTTTCTTTTCACTTATCTCTACTCCGACTCGAGTAATATTCAACACTTCTGTAATACGATATTTTCTTTGAAGCCAAAAGTCATCTTCATCTTTGTTGATATGTTTCCTCCACATAAACTCATACCAGTTTCTTTCATTTGCTGGAAGCAACCGTAAACCTATATAAGTAAATCTTTTACTCCTTGGTGTTTCGTTAATGCAGAAGATCTTGTAAGCATTCTCCTCGATGAATGTGTTTCGTAAAGTAATGAAATCGTGTTCAACTCCCAATAACAATCTTTGTTCCCGATTCTTAAAGAATATACCATGGTTGTATTTGAATATGGAATTCACTGTTCCACTTGATGTAGATGTACCAGAAGTTGAGCTTTCATTAGCATTTGTTGGATTTGAATTTGATGAAGGTGTAGAATTCGATGAATGATCAGTAGGATTTGTCGCATCATCAGTTGGAGCATTATCATCTTCAATATGATCAAAGATATCATCATCATTTGGATTAATATAAAGATTGTCTTCATCATCATCAGAAGAATCCATTTCATCATCACTTTCAGTTACTAGATCAGGATTCCCTTCATCTACAATCTCTACATTTTCCGAAATTTAAGATACTGAAGAAAATTTGCTTAGAATGACAAACTCTTCATCATCTGTTTCTTCAAGATAGAAATCACTTAAGTTCAAATCCTCATCTACCGGTCCACCATCAGCCTCTGAATGTACAATTGGAATAGTAACTTGCTCAGGCTCATTATCATCAATTTCATCATTAATAGAAACCGTTTTTGATTCCGTCTGAACCTGTTGAGCTTGAGAAGCTGATGAAGACCTCTGATGATCCGCATAGCGCATCGGGCTATTACTTAGGCTTTCGTTTAAGCCTGGCTCGTAGCGGCCCGTTAGCCTTTTCCCTTAGAAACCCTAATATTCCCTCTATAAATAAAGGGTAGGACTTCTACCCTAAATACACACATACCCCGGAAGCTCAAACACTCCCCTCTCCCCTCTAGGGTTTTACCTACACAAGTGTAGGGTTTTTCCCTAGCCGCCAATCGACACGCCTCGATGGCAGCCGAACAGCCATAACCACCCTCCCGAGATCATCATCTCGGCTAGGGTTATCACGGTAACCGGACCGGAGGTTAAAGCCGCTATACATAACAAATCCTCCTCTATTGCACTCAAGCGTATCTCTAGCATTCGGTGGAAATATGCTTGATCATTTGACGCCAACCGTGGGACCTCACAACAACCGCTCGTTTTCCTACCGGGTAAACGAATCATATCTGATTCATGTTCGTAAGTAACCTTTTATATATTCCGTTAAACAACTTCAAGTTTGCCTTTATCTTATTATGCTTAATACTCTAATAAAGCGAATATTGACATGCGTCTGTTTTCCACGAGATGTGATTAAATCATCACAATACAGCTAGATCTTGCACGCATTTATATTATATAACTGTATATGAATTTATTAATTAAAAGGTAAACAAGTCATCGATTTTCTTCAAATCATACACGTTGGAATATAATAAATAAAAAAGTCATGAATAGCTTTGTAAATAGATATTGATTACAATTACAATATTATATGGGAAAGCAATATTATCAATATGGTTGTATGCATATCTGCAATTACGATGTTTCATGAATAAATATATATCAATTAAAACTACACATGTAGCTTATGAGATGTTTAATGTGTTGGTTTATTATTATGTATATATATCCCATATTTTACTGACTTTTTGTTTATTTTGAGCATATGATATGAATCAGATCTACACGTACGAAACAGATTCTAGGTTCAGTAAGTTTCCTTTACACTATATTATTATCAACCACTGCAAGAATTACATATTATTATCGGTACCTGCTTTCGAGTAATAGTGATCAAAGATATTTCTCAAATAGCAGTAGGATATTAATTTCATTAGTCCGATAATATTGCATGAAGTGTTTAGGTAAGTTTTGTCTACCAAAATTGTTGAACGAAAAAATTGCTTCAGGTAAATAAATATTAATAATGATATGATTTGACTCCACATTTTTTGCGGATACCTTTATTTAAAAAGTAACTCAAATTGCTTCTATACAGCTGGCCGCAAAATAATTTTTATTTAAAAAAAATAAATTTATATTGTGATATCAAATCTTATCTTTTCGAAGGTTGCGAATAGAAAACATTGAATTATAAGCGCACTATTTTTGCGCACTATTTTTAACAAATGTTATATTATAATCACACTATCACCCACTCATATGGGTAAGCTTTGATAAAATAGCAGCTATATGTCATAACATATATTGAAACATTCGGTTGCTGATATGCGTGTTGTGTTGACTATGATAATGATAATTATGTACATGATTACACTAACATCTTTGTTTATGAGCATATGGTGTGAGACAAAAAAGAAGTAGCAAACGGAATGAATACATTCGGAAGCTTTGTGGTTATTCCTCTTTTACTGAAAGAGGCACGATTCGTGTTCTTCACAAAATATCAGCAGTAATATGGGTCGTGTTTCGATCCATTCCCAGAGAAAAGTTTCGATTTCGTAAACTAATTATTTGCAAGGTTCAGAATAGCCATGAAATCGCTGACAGAAAATCTCCTAATTTCACTCGGTGGTACAATAATTGTTTCGAAAGATCTGTCGAAATACTCCTCATATATTGAACTTCGTGAATGGTTCTGGTATATCTGAGACAAATCACTGTCACAACCGAATTCAAGCTGATCCACGAAACTAGAGCAATACTTTTAATTACATGCAAATACGTGTCTCGGTAACTAAAAGTTTCCAGCCAACAATTAAATTGAGTGGTGTTCGTTGGAACTTCGTGAAAAGGGGCTGGATGGATTGCGTCTTTATCAATCCTAAATCGTTGGTAATTCTTTCCCTTTTGATGTAATATATTAGCTTTGCCTAGCTTTTTGTATGAATCCGATCTTAACAATTTACAGAGTACAATTTCATCGGATCAATTGACATGTAACTAATGTCATACTGAATATTGATAGTATTTTGTCAAACATGCAAGTTGATTGTCATAAACAAAAAATCATTAAAGGATTTTGTTTTCATTAAACTGACGATTTGGTTTCCAAAAATATATATTCTTTCCTTGTGAGAGACGATTTACAATTCTATGAGGTTGCAAAATTTTTAATAATATATCCCAACTATTTTTGGATTGGGATGGTTTATGGAATAGGCAAGGCTACTGTACCAAATTTTGAGACGCAATTTTATTGTCTATATATTACTGCAATATTTTACTACCATGCAAATAAAATATAGAGAGAATGGTACAAGGTTTATAGCTTAAAGTAGCATGGATAAATAAATGTGTACCAAGAAAAGAATACTGTATCACTCGTTATGCTTAAGATATTATTACCAACTACATATTTTGTGATTATAAAACTTTAGCAATTCAAGTTGATCACAAATTATTTTGCATAACATGGATTTACACGTTACGATTATTCCGTGATATAGAAGAGAATAAATATCTTTACGAGATTATCGCTCGAAATAAGCGACACCGTATCGCGGTGATGTTCTTGTCAATTATCTTCGCCCCACAGTGTACGGGATGTATGTTATATTTACATACATGTCAACCAACGATATTTCCCTACACAAATTATTGTAGATAATTACGGTTGCTATTATCACAATATGTGTTGATTGAATTATCACAGTTGTTTAGTTCGCGAAGTTTGGTTCGCAAAACCTTAATATTTTACGAATCTATTTTACGAAGCTCGATCTTTTGGTGTAACATGTATCAATTAAATTTCAATACAACTAAATATTTTAGTTATATTGAAATGGGGGCTGGCATAGTATATACTATAATTAGTAGAAAATGAACGTTTACTTTATTTTTGGAAAGACGGTTGGGTATGGAATATGTCTCCCTGAGATGCTAAAATTCCTTAATGCAACTCTGAAGTGCCACTCCATAATACCCCCTTACAGTGTTAATCACACTATATCACACTCTGCATTATTTGCGCATTAAATAGTCCATGGCTGCAACGCGTAAGCTCATGGACAATTATTATAAGACCATGGTCGCGTACGCGCGCCCATGACATATTTATTAAGTCCATGGCTGCAACGCGTAAGCCCATGGACAAATATTATAAGACCATGGTCGCGTACACGCGTCCATGGCATATTTATCAAGTCCATGGCTGCAACGCGTAAGCCCATGGACAATTATTATAAGACCATGGTCGCGTAAGCGCGCCCATGGCATATTTATTAAGTCCATGGCTGCAACGCGTAAGCCCATGGACAATTATTATAAGACCATTGTTGCTTACGCGTGCCCATGGCATATTTATTAAGTCCATGGCTGCAACGCATAAGCCCATGGACAATTATTATAAGACCATGGTCGCGTACGCGCGCCCATGGCATATTCATTAAGTCCATGGCTGCAACGCGTAAGCCCATGGACAATTATTATAAGACCATGGTCGCGTACGCGCGCCCATGACATATTTATTAAGTCCATGGCTGCAACGCGTAAGCCCATGGACAATTATTATAAGACCATGGTCCCGTACGCGCGCCCATGGAATATTCATTAAGTCCATGGCTGCAACGCGTACGCCCATGGACAATTATTATAAGACCATGGTCGCGTACGCGCTCCATGGCATATTTATTAAGTCCATGGCTGCAACGCGTAAGCCCATGGACAATTATTATAAGACCATGGTCGCGTATGCGCGCTCATGGCATATTCATTAAGTCCATGGCTGCAACGCGTAAGCCCATGGACAATTATTATAAGACCATGGTCGCGTACGCGCGCCCATGACATATTCATTAAGTCCATGGCTACAACGCGTAAGCCCATGGACAATTATTATAAGTCCATGGTCGCGTACGCGCGCCCATGTCATATTTATTAAGTTAATGGCTGCAACGCGTAAGCCCGTGGACAATTATTATAAGACCATGGTCGCGTATGCGCGCCCATGGCATATTCATTAAGTCCATGGCTGCAACGCGTAAGCCCATGGACAATTATTATAAGACCATGGTCTCGTACGCGCGCCCATGGCATATTCATTAAGTCCATGGCTGCAACGCGTAAGCCCATGGACAATTATTATAAGACCATGGTCGCGTACGCGCGCCCATGGCATATTCATTAAGTCCATGGCTGCAACGCGTAAGCTCATGGACAATTATTATAAGGCCATGGTCGCGTACGCGCGCCCATGGCATATTCATTAAGTCCGTGGCTGCAACGCGTGAGCCCATGGACAATTATTATAAGACCATGGTCGCGTACGCGCGCCCATGGCATATTTATTAAGTCCATGGCTGCAACGCGTGAGCCCATGGACAATTATTATAAGACCATGGTCGCGTACGCGCGCCCATGACATATTTATTAAGTCCATGGTTGCAACGCGTAAGCCCATGGACAATTATTATAAGACCATGGTCGCGTACGCGCGCCCATGGCATATTTATTAAGTCCATGGCTACAACGCGTAAGCCCATGGACAATTATTATAAGACCATGGTTGCGTACGCGCGCCCATGGCATATTCATTAATTCCATGGCTGCAACACATAAGACCATGGACAATTATTATAAGACCATGGTCGCGTACGCGTGCCCATGGCATATTTATTAAGTCCATGGCTGCAATGCGTAAGCCCATGGACAATTATTATAAGACCATGGTCGCGTACGCGCGCCCATGGCATATTTATTAAGTCCATAGCTGCAACGCGTATGCCCATGGACAATTATTATAAGACCATGGTCGCGTAAGCGCGCCCATGGCATATTTATTAAGTCCATGGCTGCAACGCGTAAGCCCATGGACAATTATTATAAGACCATTGTTGCTTACGCGTGCCCATGGCATATTTATTAAGTCCATGGCTGCAACGCATAAGCCCATGGACAATTATTATAAGACCATGGTCGCGTACGCGCGCCCATGGCATATTCATTAAGTCCATGGCTGCAACGCGTAAGCCCATGGACAATTATTATAAGACCATGGTCGCGTACGCGCGCCCATGACATATTTATTAAGTCCATGGCTGCAACGCGTAAGCCCATGGACAATTATTATAAGACCATGGTCCCGTACGCGCGCCCATGGAATATTCATTAAGTCCATGGCTGCAACGCGTACGCCCATGGACAATTATTATAAGACCATGGTCGCGTACGCGCTCCATGGCATATTTATTAAGTCCATGGCTGCAACGCGTAAGCCCATGGACAATTATTATAAGACCATGGTCGCGTATGCGCGCTCATGGCATATTCATTAAGTCCATGGCTGCAACGCGTAAGCCCATGGACAATTATTATAAGACCATGGTCGCGTACGCGCGCCCATGACATATTCATTAAGTCCATGGCTACAACGCGTAAGCCCATGGACAATTATTATAAGTCCATGGTCGCGTACGCGCGCCCATGTCATATTTATTAAGTTAATGGCTGCAACGCGTAAGCCCGTGGACAATTATTATAAGACCATGGTCGCGTATGCGCGCCCATGGCATATTCATTAAGTCCATGGCTGCAACGCGTAAGCCCATGGACAATTATTATAAGACCATGGTCTCGTACGCGCGCCCATGGCATATTCATTAAGTCCATGGCTGCAACGCGTAAGCCCATGGACAATTATTATAAGACCATGGTCGCGTACGCGCGCCCATGGCATATTCATTAAGTCCATGGCTGCAACGCGTAAGCCCATGAACAATTATTATAAGGCCATGGTCGCGTACGCGCGCCCATGGCATATTCATTAAGTCCGTGGCTGCAACGCGTAAGCTCATGGACAATTATTATAAGACCATGGTCGCGTACGCGCGCCCATGGCATATTCATTAAGTCCATGGCTGCAACGCGTGAGCCCATGGACAATTATTATAAGACCATGGTCGCGTACGCGCGCCCATGACATATTTATTAAGTCCATGGTTGCAACGCGTAAGCCCATGGACAATTATTATAAGACCATGGTCGCGTACGCGCGCCCATGGCATATTTATTAAGTCCATGGCTACAACGCGTAAGCCCATGGACAATTATTATAAGACCATGGTTGCGTACGCGCGCCCATGGCATATTCATTAATTCCATGGCTGCAACACATAAGACCATGGACAATTATTATAAGACCATGGTCGCGTACGCGTGCCCATGGCATATTTATTAAGTCCATGGCTGCAATGCGTAAGCCCATGGACAATTATTATAAGACCATGGTCGCGTACGCGCGCCCATGGCATATTTATTAAGTCCATAGCTGCAACGCGTATGCCCATGGACAATTATTATAAGACCATGGTCGCGTACGCGCGCCCATGTCATATTCATTAAGTCCATGGCTGCAACGCGTAAGCCCATGAACAATTATTATAAGACCGTGGTCGCGTACGCGCAACCATATCATATTTATTAAGTCCATGGGTGCAACGTGTAAGCCCATGTAAAGCGACCCGTCCTAATCCATCTGGACGAAGTCACCAACATCTGGTTCCATTGCGATGATCGACTCCAAATAATGTCTTTAAAATGAGCAAATGCACAGCAGAAGGTTTCTTTCATACCTGAGAATAAACATGCTTTAAAGTGTCAACTAAAAGGTTGGTGAGTTCATTAGTTTAACATAAATAATCATTTCATAATTGTAATAGACCACAAGATTTCATATTTCCATTTCTCATAAACATACGTCCCATGCATAGAGAAAAAAAATATCATTCATATGAATTGAACACCTGGTAACCGACATTCACAATATGCATAAAAGAATATCCCCATCATTCCGGGATCCTCCTTCGGACATGATATAAATTTTGAAGTACTAAAGCATTCGGTACTTTGGATGGGGCTTGTTGGGCCCGATAGATCTATCTTTAGGATTCGCGTCAATTAGGGTGTCTGTTCCCTAATTCTTAGATTACCAGACTAAAAAGGGTGATATTCGATTCGATAATCCAACCATAGATTGTAGTTTCGATTACTTGTGTCTATTTCGTAAAACATTTATAAAAGTAGCGCATGTATTCTTAGCCCAAAAATATAAAGGGTAAAAAGGCAAATGAAAACTCACCTAATGTATTTTGTAGTAAAAATACATATAACGATATTGAACAATGCAGGGTTGGCCTCGGATTCACGAACCTATATCATTTGTATATTGATTAATTCATATAATCGAACAATATCTATATAAATTTATTAGTTACACTATTTTTATAGTAATAACATATATTTTTAATCTTTATATATATTTAAAATGATTAATACTTATATAGTTATTAATATTAATAAACATAATTTATATCGAACAATTATATATATATATATTATGTATTTAAATTATATTATATATATATATTTTTGTCTGATTAATATTATATTAAGAACACCTAATTTATTATATATCATTATTTATATAAAATTTATTAATACGATTAATACATACTTATATATAATGTAAATATAACTTTTATTATGTTACATGCGCTAAATATCTTTCTATTTATATATTTCATTTGTTTATCAAAACAGTAATTTTAATTGTTCTAAGTTAATATTGATAATTATAAAAATGATGATAATATTATTTCTAATGTACTTATGTTACTTATAATAGTTCTAATATTTATAAAATGATCATAATACTAATATTTATGAAAAATTGTATTATTTTTATAATATTATTAATAATACTAATCATAATCATAATAATGATATTAATATTTAGTATTGGTAATTTTACTAATAATAGTAGTGATATTATTAATAATGATATTAATAATACCAATAATTATAAAATGATATTAATTAAAGAAAATAATAATAATAAATTTATTATTTTCATATTAATGATAATAATAGTAATCTTAAACGTGTTAATAATAATAATAATAATAATAATAATAATAATAATAATAATAATAATACATAATAACATTAGTCATACTTATAATACTTGTAACTACAATATTAATAATAATTCTCATATTACTAATGATAACAATCATAACAATAATTATAACAATAACAATAATAATAATAATAATAATAATAATAATAATAATAATAATAATAATAATAATAATAATAATAATAATAATAATAATAATATTAATAATAATAATAATAATAATAATAATAATAATAATAATAATAATAATAATAATAATAATAATAATACTAATAATAAAAATAAACATAGAGTAACAACCTTTGAAGACAAGCATTAATAAAGATAAACGCCTTAGGCCGGATTCGAACCCGTGACCTCCCGCTAAACATAAACACCCCAGACCATTACACCATCGGTTTCTTTATGTTTCTCTTTCACAGATCAAGATATATATCCTATCATTGCTAAACATACTTCATGGCCCAACAACAAAAGTGGATTTCGGCCCAACGGAATTAATGGATCTCGGCCCAACTAATTAACACCATAGGAATACAGCCCAATAATTAAAACAATTCTCACGGCTAGAAAAAGAGTATGGTGACCCAACAAAACAACCTGTAACAATCGATCACTTTCTGGTTTATCTTTATCATCGTTATAACAGAAAACGGGGACAAACTAACAAATGTAACAGTTTAAGGGTTGTTGTTTGCTCGATCTGAACCCACACAGAAACACGAATGTAGCAGTTGACGAAATCAACAAGTGGGTCTTCTTCATCATTCATCAACAATCATAAATTATCATCATCTTCATCATCTATATTCGTTTATCACTTTTCCTTCATCATCAACGTCTATTCGTACACCATTATCATCATAATTTCGTAACGGTGGAAAATAAGAGAAAGAAAGAAAGAGGAAAAAAAAATGTAGCAGGTTGTTCGATGGATTTGGGGTGGTGGAGTTCGGTTGTCGAGATAGAGGTTCCCGGTGGTTTGTAATTTACAAAAAAAAAAAAAATGGTGGTAGTCTGTGGTATATGGTATGTTTTATCAACGAAAATAAACAGAAGAAATGGTTGTTGTAGCAGTAACGTTAGTTTATGAATGTTACAGAATGTGGGTTATCGTGATGGTGGTGGTTGATGGTGGTTTTGAACTGAAACAGGAAACAGAAGTTGTGAGCAGATATATGTGATAAAATGATGGTGTTCGGCGGTTGATCAAACAAAATAGTAGGGTGGCGGTTCTTGTTCAAAATAGTGACCCGAATGGTGGTAATGATGGATGGTCTATGGGAGTTCGGTGGTGGCGGATAGAGGTGATAATGGGTGGAGGATGCAAATCGTTGGTGACTTGAACAAGAAGGTGGGTGTAGAATGGTTATTGAAAAAGGAGACTTGGAATTAAGATGGTTGATCACGGGTGTAAGTAAGTATATATATATATATATATATATATATATATATATATATATATATATATATATATATATATATAATAGATTATCAAATATCATATATCATATAAAATTCAAAAGGTACTAGTAATAATGCAAAGAAAATGAAAGCAAACTAACACTCAATCAAGCACGTGATGTTAAATCAATCTATACAATTTACAAATAATAGAATAAAACAAGTGGGTTCCGTTTGTCAAAGCAGAATATTAAATATAACACTCATCACAATAATCTCTTCACTTGATTCCAATTACGGTTAGATGTTTAATCAACACAAATATATATATAATAATATTAATAATTAATAATATAATAATAAACCTATTAAGATCTATCAGCAGCCTCAAATATTGAATTCATTCTACCGACAGTTTCCACGGACAGGGTTTCGTACTCCGTTGATAATTTGTGGCGGATAAAAGTGTTCAGAAAATCTCATATTTTTAAATTAACTTTATTTATTTATTTTGGTCATTATGGTATAAAATTCGGTCATTAATTTGTTAAATAAAATTACATCAACTGTCCCTCTTATTTTTGGGTAAAATATAAAAAGTGTTAAAATTTAATGACTAGGTCCTAAATACATTTTTAGTAAGCCTAAAATTTATATATCTCATTTTCGAATCACCGTTTATTTTAAAATTGAATAAATTTGTTAAAATAACCATTTGAATGATATTCGAGTGTTATTATTGTTTCCTAACTGAATTTAAAACAATTAATTTTCGAATTACATTATATTTACATAAATATATATTAACTAACAATTTAATTATTAATTCAAAACATCAAATCATATAATACTTTATTTAATACCTCTAATTATTATTTATGCACTTATATATATATACATATTTATTTTCAAATAATTGTTCGTGAATCGTCGGGAATGGTCGAAGTCAAATGGTAATTGAATATATGAATATAGTTCCAAAATTTTCGAGACACAACATTACAGATTTTACTTATCGTGTCGGAAATATATAAAGATTAAAGTTTAAATTTGATCGGAGATTTCCGAGTCATCACAGTACCTACCCGTTAAAGAAATTTCGTCCCGAAATTTGATTGGGATGGTCATGGATGACAATAAATATGTTTTCATGACACATATGAGTTGATAAATAGAGTTTTATTATTATTGATTAATATGGATAAAACCATTTGATTTTGTGAAGAGTACGAGTGAAGCTATCACCAAAGAGTGAAATGAGTAGGTATAGATTTGTCATATCTTTTGACGTAGATAGGATTGATTTCTCAAGTTCAAGAGATTTGGAGAAAATCTTCGTAATAAGATTTGATTCTTCGGTAATCAAGGGAATTAGGATCCGCTTTAAATGCGATCATCTGTATTGATTGCTTTGTCGGATATTTTACTATAAATCCACCCCCTTCGTTTCCTTATTTCTATATCTCACATCTTCTATTCTTTCCCTTCAATTCATACTTTAAGGCATTCGTTAAAATGCTTCATCCAGTACTGATTCTTGATATACTTCTAACTTTCATATCTGTCATTCTCCTTTTTCATTTTCCACCGGTGGATTTTATTTATTTTTTACTATTACCATGGGGTTATAGTAATTTTAATTCTCCCGTGCCTTTACGTGGCAATACGTATTGATAGGCACGGTTTGTAATTTATGTGTTGTTGTCAAGCTTTATATTTTCTCTTATATTTTGGAGCTCTTTGCCTATTTATTATCTTCTCGACCTCTAGTAAAGCAAGTAACGGTCCAGAATTCATAAGTATGGAGTTTCGAATGAACTCCATGTTCTAAGCAAGAAAGAACGTGATCGCACGATTTGATTTGTCAAATTACCAGAATCACTGAGAATAGAACTATCAAGAATATACTTTCTTGATATGTTCAGAAGATAAGCAGAATGAAAGAGTTATGTAACATGGCACATGATGACGTTATGAACTGTGAATCATCATGTTTCATTAGAAACTCAGCATGACTTACTGTAATATAATCACGTTGATCAAGTGTCATTATATTATACTAACTCATGCATCAGTTCCCAACATTACTGTAACGACCCGACCAAAACCGTTATTGACGGCGTCGTTAACTTAGGTCCCGTTGCATGGTCGTAGTCCCTATATGAGACTCGTTTGACCAAAATTATGTCGCGTTCATTTGGAAGGTACAAAGTTTAGTTTAACAAACGGATCGACAATAAGTTTAAGTTTACAAAGTTATAAAGTATGAATGAAATAACTTGCGACATAATTAGTTTGAAACCACAGTTGCTATAAATAGCGTAAGTAAGTAGACAAAAGTTTGAATCCAAAAATGCTATCCCTAGCGTATGCATGCATGGTAGACTCCAATCAAGTAATCAAAGAGTGCGGAAGCGTGTAACAAATAGCCATGTGACAACCTGAGAAAACATAGAAGAATCTGTCAACGCAAAAACGTTGGTGAAATCATAGGTTTGAGTAAGTGAGTAAAAGTAAAGTAAGTCGAACCACAAGATTTGCAAAGTTGAAATAATAGTACATTCTAAAAGTTAATATTCACGAGCACCCAATTATCAAAGCTTAACATTCCGTCCGTTGTATACCCCATCCATAGTGCTAGAACAAACACTGATTCTCGAAAATATATTTCATCCGTAGACGGTAGCGAACCGTCAAAGATGAGGGTTGTCAAACCCATATGGCCATATAACATAAGTTCTCGCTTACACCATCTGATGTAACTAATGATAATCGGATTGAGGATTTTCGTTCTAAACTCGTATGTAGAATGTTTGTTTTCCCGTTCTTGTGTTCACTTAGTTCAAAAGAATCGTTTATGTTTTCTCATCCCAAAAGTAAGTTCAAAAGAGTAGAAAGTGGGACTATGATCTCACCTCGAGTGCACGAGTATAAAAGTACTTCACAAAGTAAACGTGTGCATGAAAGTTGCTTAGCCTTGACCTAAACAAGTAAGTTATATCAATTAACCGGTTACGACACAAGGTCGGGTGAAATGTGTTCAATTAGTCCTATGGCTCGTTACGACTCGATTAATATAGCATGTGAATCAATTTGTCAAGTTTCATGCACGATACAAGTAGTTAAGTATGTTAGAACGATTGTATAATCGTTTGGTTAAGTTTGACTAAAAGTCAAACTTGGTCAAAGTCAAAGTCAACGGGGTCGGGTCGGGTATCCGACAATTTTCCCAAGACGAGAAGTCATATAAGAGCCTAATAGTCAAGTTTCAGGTTAAACGGAGTTTTAGTTAAGCGGAAACATTTTTGTGACATTTAAAAACAAAAGAGAGTGGCCTGGGGCTTTTGCGCGGCGCGCACTGGGTTGCGCGGCGCGCACTGGGTTGCGCGGCGCGCACCCAAGTGCAATTTCTGGTCAGAACTCAACCAAGAAGGCAAACATCTGGGATCTCTGATTCTGCGCGGCGCGCGGGTAAATGCGCGGCGCGCAATACCTGGGAATCATGCAGTTTGCAGAAAAATGGTCCAAGTCACGAACCAAAATACAAACAATCACATTTTATGATCCGCAAACAATTAGAACATGTATCTTATATCATCGGAAAGGTATTTTTACAAGGAATACAACTAAACACAATTCATCAATCACAAACATCATTTACAATAGCCGAAATCTCATCAAGTGATCAATAAAAGTCCATTTTCAAAGTTTCAAGTTCATCAATCGCATTTTAAGTTTCGGGAATCCAATTCACACATATGATATGCCGTTTTGAGGGTAATGAAGCATACATTACTACTAAACACTAACAATTAACATTTCATGGCATTCAAGCATCAAAAGTTCATGTCAAGAACTATCAAACCCTAGTCAAACATCACAAAATCATTAATCGGGTTTTTGAAGTTTTCTTAATCAACCTACACATCAAAATGTGACTAATGATACTAGTAACACAATTAAAACATGCACTTTAACAATCTAACAACATTAACTCATCCAAAATCAAGGATTAAGCAAACCCATTTCAAAAACTAAAACTAGTTACTCCAAACCACAAATCGAGCAAACAAAACATATATTCATGTTACACACGAGCCATAGACACTAACTAACACAATTTCAAGTATATAAAACGAATTTAGAGAAATTTAGTGTTTTAGAAATGTTACCCAAACTTGATGAAATTGGTATCAAAATGTAGAGGATGAAGAGAGGATCACGAATATGTAATTTGTTTTGAAGTTTGCCTTCCCGATCCGAATTTAGATGATGAATTTGTGATTTTGGTGTTTATGTTCATAAAAGAGAAGTAGAGAGAAAAAGAGGAAGAAATGTGGAAGGTGTTGGTGGAAATGAATGGAGGAGGTGAAGTGGTTGACTAGTTGACCTAGTCACCACTTTGCCCACTTGTCAACTTAAGTCCCTCATGTTTCAAAGCGGGTGCGGGAATTAACCAAACGAATATTTTTAAAACGCTCGAGTAAACGGGTGATGTCAAAATTAAATAGCGGGAATATAATGAACGTTACTCACGGAAACTATTAATTTAAATACGAAAGATTATGTTTTAAAAAAAAAAAGACGGTGTTAAAATTAAATTTAACGGAAAAACGCGGGATGTTACATTATCCACGCCTCAAAAGAAATTTCGTCCCGAAATTTAGTTGGAAGTAGTAGTTGTTGAATCTTCCTCGAGATCTTGCGTTGCCAATTCTACGAGTGAGGGAGAAGTACGTCCTAGGGTATTTCAACGAATTTTGACGGTCGGGATCATATGTTGTTTTAAGGTTTGGCTTCACGATTTATGGTTTCAACCGGTCCTCCTAGGAAGTGAGGGTTATCGTCGATAGTGAGTTCATCAAAGGAGATAACAAGTTCTCGTTTCGCAAAACACGTCTTTGAGTTGATACATCGAATGTAGGATAAACGGAGACCCAAAATGAGTCGGAAAAATCTAAACGGCTAGCGACGGGTCCAAAACACCCCAAGAATTTAAAGGATCGAAATATAGCGGATTTAGCTTCCTACGTTTCCCGAAACGGATTGCACCTTTCCAAGGTGCGACTCTTAACGTGACGCGGTTTCCCACGTGGAATTTGAAATGTTTACGTCTAACATCGGCGTAGCTCTTGGTGATTACGAGTCGCGTAGGGTTTTACCTGAATATGAATAAATTTTCTCGGTTGCTCATGAATAACCTCGGCCCCGGTGAATTGATCATCGTTTACTTGGTTCGACAAAGGAGAATGACGTTTCCGGTCACATGTGGTTTCAAAAGGAGTGACGTTAAAACTCGAATGAAAATCATTGTAGTACGAGGATTCGGTTAAAGGAAAATACTTTTCTCAAGTAAATTTGAAGTTGGTAATACAAACTTGTATTATGGTTTCCAAGGTTTAAATCGCATGTTTGTTCGGTCCGTCGGGTTGTGGATGGTACGCGGTACTCATGTCTAAACGCGGTCCCGAGGCTTTTTGTAAGGTACTCCAAAATCTAGAAGTGAAACGAGGATCTCGATCCGAAACGGGGTACATTTCCCTAAGGCATATTGAACAAGTTTGCTAGGAATTGAAAACGTTAGCTAGGACAAGTTTCTCAAGAAAATTCGCGTCGCGGAAGATTTATCGGTTTCCAAAAACGTTCGTCGGGGCAAGTTCTTATCGGGTTTTGAAAACGATTGTTAGGACTATCCACCCTCGCGGCGAATACTTGTATGACGTGAAGAGTCGCTCTCCATTGAGAATTTAGAATAAGGACCTCCTGAACCGGAAGTACGAGGGTGATGCAAGAGAAGTTTCCGCCCCGATGTGAGCATAACGAGTAAATTGTAGTTAGTCAATAAGACTGCGCGAGGACGAGCTAGTATACCCGTGCGACATACGGTTGAAGTCGAATGGAATCGGTAATTCATTCGGAAGCATAAATATAATTTGACAATAATTGAAGGTGTGTCCCCGGTATGGTTGTTATAAATATTCTCGGAGTTTTCGGATGTCCAAACCTGAAAAGGTGAAGTCATGTACATGGCACATGGTGGTGTTTAGGTTGATCGAGTCTAACCACCATCACGCGTCACTAGAACTTTGGTATGTCTTACCGTAATATAACTACGTTGATCGAGTGTAGTTATATTACGCTAACTCATACTTCCATTCCCACATCACTCCATAGTTTCAAGTTCGTGTCATCGCGAAAATCTAAAATGAACAAAATGTAACGACGTTTCAAACGTGACTCGTATTAAATCGAAAGAGTTTCTACAACTCTAAAGAAGCGTTTCCCCGTGGGAAGTGTATAAATGATTGTTCACGTCAAATCGGTTCGATTCAAACAATAATGTATTTAGGTACGAAAAGAGTAACGAGTCATGATAACGAGTAGTACGCAACCGTAGCGATAAACAGTGATGACGATACTCATCTAGAGTAGTGACGGTGACTTTACAATACTCATGAATAGTAAGATGAGACGGGGTGAATAACAACCATGGAGTCAGAGTTCCCGAACCAAGGTGGCAGAATACGAGCTCGTATGATGAAGGTTGGGTACCATTAAAAATTCTTCCTAAGAATGATTCAAGTATAATGCACAGGTAGTCAAGTAAGTGCTATCTATAGCAAATGTATGTCAGAATGCAATGGCTAACTATCCGGTTGTAGTCTAGACTCACTAATGCGTCCTAACGAATCTGTCAGACACACTAATGCACGCCCTAGTTCCCTACAACCAACGCTCTGATACCACTTGTAACGACCCGACCAAAACCGTTATTGACGGCGTCGTTAACTTAGGTCCCGTTGCGTGGTCGTAGTCCCTATATGAGACTCGTTTGACCAAAATTATGTCGCGTTCATTTGGAAGGTACAAAGTTTAGTTTAACAAACGGATCGACAATAAGTTTAAGTTTACAAAGTTATAAAGTATGAATGAAATAACTTGCGACATAATTAGTTTGAAACCATAGTTGCTATAAATAGCGTAAGTAAGTAGACAAAAGTTTGAATCCAAAAATGCTATCCCTAGCGTATGCATGCATGGTAGACTCCAATCAAGTAATCAAAGAGTGCGGAAGCGTGTAACAAATAGCCATGTGACAACCTGAGAAAACATAGAAGAATCTGTCAACGCAAAAACGTTGGTGAAATCATAGGTTTGAGTAAGTGAGTAAAAGTAAAGTAAGTCGAACCACAAGATTTGCAAAGTTGAAATAATAGTACATTCTAAAAGTTAATATTCACGAGCACCCAATTATCAAAGCTTAACATTCCGTCCGTTGTATACCCCATCCATAGTGCTAGAACAAACACTGATTCTCGAAAATATATTTCATCCGTAGACGGTAGCGAACCGTCAAAGATGAGGGTTGTCAAACCCATATGGCCATATAACATAAGTTCTCGCTTACACCATCTGATGTAACTAATGATAATCGGATTGAGGATTTTCGTTCTAAACTCGTATGTAGAATGTTTGTTTTCCCGTTCTTGTGTTCACTTAGTTCAAAAGAATCGTTTATGTTTTCTCATCCCAAAAGTAAGTTCAAAAGAGTAGAAAGTGGGACTATGATCTCACCTCGAGTGCACGAGTATAAAAGTACTTCACAAAGTAAACGTGTGCATGAAAGTTGCTTAGCCTTGACCTAAACAAGTAAGTTATATCAATTAACCGGTTACGACACAAGGTCGGGTGAAATGTGTTCAATTAGTCCTATGGCTCGTTACGACTCGATTAATATAGCATGTGAATCAATTTGTCAAGTTTCATGCACGATACAAGTAGTTAAGTATGTTAGAACGATTGTATAATCGTTTGGTTAAGTTTGACTAAAAGTCAAACTTGGTCAAAGTCAAAGTCAACGGGGTCGGGTCGGGTATCCGACAATTTTCCCAAGACGAGAAGTCATATAAGAGCCTAATAGTCAAGTTTCAGGTTAAACGGAGTTTTAGTTAAGCGGAAACATTTTTGTGACATTTAAAAACAAAAGAGAGTGGCCTGGGGCTTTTGCGCGGCGCGCACTGGGTTGCGCGGCGCGCACCCAAGTGCAATTTCTGGTCAGAACTCAACCAAGAAGGCAAACATCTGGGATCTCTGATTCTGCGCGGCGCGCGGGTAAATGCGCGGCGCGCAATACCTGGGAATCATGCAGTTTGCAGAAAAATGGTCCAAGTCACGAACCAAAATACAAACAATCACATTTTATGATCCGCAAACAATTAGAACTTGTATCTTATATCATCGGAAAGGTATTTTTACAAGGAATACAACTAAACACAATTCATCAATCACAAACATCATTTACAATAGCCGAAATCTCATCAAGTGATCAATAAAAGTCCATTTTCAAAGTTTCAAGTTCATCAATCTCATTTTAAGTTTCGGGAATCCAATTCACACATATGATATGCCGTTTTGAGGGTAATGAAGCATACATTACTACTAAACACTAACAATTAACATTTCATGGCATTCAAGCATCAAAAGTTCATGTCAAGAACTATCAAACCCTAGTCAAACATCACAAAATCATTAATCGGGTTTTTGAAGTTTTCTTAATCAACCTACACATCAAAATGTGACTAATGATACTAGTAACACAATTAAAACATGCACTTTAACAATCTAACAACATTAACTCATCCAAAATCAAGGATTAAGCAAACCCATTTCAAAAACTAAAACTAGTTACTCCAAACCACAAATCGAGCAAACAAAACATATATTCATGTTACACACGAGCCATAGACACTAACTAACACAATTTCAAGTATATAAAACGAATTTAGAGAAATTTAGTGTTTTAGAAATGTTACCCAAACTTGATGAAATTGGTATCAAAATGTAGAGGATGAAGAGAGGATCACGAATATGTAATTTGTTTTGAAGTTTGCTTCCCGATCCGAATTTAGATGATGAATTTGTGATTTTGGTGTTTATGTTCATAAAAGAGAAGTAGAGAGAAAAAGAGGAAGAAATGTGAAAGGTGTTGGTGGAAATGAATGGAGGAGGTGAAGTGGTTGACTAGTTGACCTAGTCACCACTTTGCCCACTTGTCAACTTAAGTCCCTCATGTTTCAAAGCGGGTGCGGGAATTAACCAAACGAATATTTTTAAAACGCTCGAGTAAACGGGTGATGTCAAAATTAAATAGCGGGAATATAATGAACGTTACTCACGGAAACTATTAATTTAAATACGAAAGATTATGTTTTTAAAAAAAAAAGACGGTGTTAAAATTAAATTTAACGGAAAAACGCGGGATGTTACAATTACTTCAATAACATTCATATTTTAAGCTCAAAAGTTTACAGAATATAGAAACTAACAGTTTCTATATGATGTAACATTGATAGCACGAAGAGATTCTTAATTTCAGATAAGAATAGTTATGAAAATATCTTCAGGAATATGGAGGATATTTATAATGAAAGATACGATGATATCTTGGAATTTCTAATATCGAAGGATGGTGAAGAAAATTTGTCCGCAAGAGTTTGGAGTCAGAAGCAAGGTATTCGCAAAAGATTTCATCAGAAACAGAATCATCAGGATTCTTAATGTACAAGTTTAGTCCTTGTGATTTGTTCGGAGACTCCTTCGTAGTTTGCTCAATCAGGTTTTCAGTTCCAAATTATCTATCGAGCGTTCCCAACATTCCATTCTTTATTATCATATTTTTGGCCGTTTAGACCATCTACGATTTTGCTGTTTCCTCTGCATTTAATGCTACCATATCTGAATCATTGGTTATCAATTCGAGGTGATTTCAAGAGAATTGTGTTTTTAGATGATTAAACGCTGATGGTAATATGGTGAAATATAAAAGGTTCTCCGGTAACAATAAAAGTGCACATATATATCAAAGTTATAATAAGGTTGTTTCGAACGAAAAGTCGAAGTTGACTTGTTGGAGCTGTGATAAAATTGACTAATTTGGAAAGAGATTGCAAAGTTATTTTCGGTAATAATAACGCTAAAGGAATTAGCACAGCTACGCGTTAAACGTTTACTCAGTTTCTGAGAATTTTCAGGTGCATAACTATACGCATCAATCTTTCTTTCTGTAGATGAAGTGTGGTTGGTTCATCCTCTCGATTGAGGTGTTTTGAAGAATCATGAAAGGTTTGAACGTAGATTGTAATCTTCAAGATACAAATGAGGTTTAAGATGAAATCAAGTGGCAAACTTGAAGAATTGTTTAGTTTCATATGTTATAATCAATATTTTAATTCATTTTTAATTGTCCAATCTTGATAGTCCACAGTCGATAGTCCATAGTTAACAGTTCATTAATTCATATATAGTTTAATATATAATATTCAAATTAATTAATACGTATCGTGACCCGTGTACATGTCTCAGACTCGATCACAACTCAAATTATATATTATTGTAGAATCAACCTCAACCCTGTATAGCTAACTCCCGCATTACTACATATAGAGTGTCTATGGTTATTCCAAATAATATATATAGATGCATCGATATGATATGTCAAAACCTTGTATACGTGTCCCGATATTTAAAGTGCGTAAAATAAATAACAGAAATTAAATGACGATAAATAAAATTGCGAGAATGTAAATTGCGAGAAATAAAATGTAACCAGTTAGCTAGGAACAGTTAGTGTGGATTCTTAACAAAATTTCTCATAGTTAATTTGTTTGTTTCTAACAAATTTTATTTTTTCAATGTTTTCTTCATTATGCCACTTGTTGGATTCTGATAGGTCAAAATCCAAATATGAAATTGAATGAAAATGGTTATTCTGCGGTGAACGAATTCGTATATTTGTGGATGTAAGTAGGATAGTAAATGACCGTTGAATCAGATTGGAAGATTGTACGGTGTAACTTATTAATGTGAAATCTAAATATTCCTCGGGTATTACCTACCCGTTAAAATATTTTCATCATTAACAGTTTGTATGAAAGAATTTTTAATTACAATCTTTACGAAAACATATATACATATATATTTTCTTCAGATGTAATCATGGATTTAATGAGTTAACATAATATTAAACTCATTTAGTTTTCGGTTGGAACTAGAATAAATAATCTCTAAAACTTTAGAGATTACATATTCGCCATGTCGAACGAAGATGAATGAGGTAGAACGATACGTAGAACGAAGATCATACTCGAAGTGACGATGGTGATATTGAGGCATGGATTGTTGATGGTACTGATGCTGTTATTTATGGTACTACTGGTGCCGGTGATGTTGTTGAAGCTAGTACGTTTTGCACAATATTTTCCAAGGCTACAACTCGGGCTCGAAGCTCGTTGACTTATTACTCCAGAATGATTGTCGGTAGGAACGAGCGGATGAATAAGGTTTAGAATTGTGGATAGAATATAATCGTGTCGAGCTACTCTGAAAATGAGAGAGAAAATGGTGTCTCGAATAGGTTCGCCGGTAATTGTTTCAGGTTCTTCGCCAAAAGGTGAATTCGGTTGATGGAAAGGATCGCCTTCTTCGTGTAGTGACCCGAACTTTTCCATGTTTATATATATTAATTGAGATTGATATTTACATGATTAAATGTTTCCAACATGTTAAGCAATCAAACTTGTTAAGACTTGATTAATTGAAATATGTTTCATATAGACAATTGACCACACAAGTTGACCGGCGATTCACGAACGTTAAAACTTGTAAAAACGACATGACGATATATATATGGATATACATATGGTTAACATGAGATTATGATAAGTAAGTATCTCCATAAGTATATTAAGAATGAGTTATATACATATAAACAAGACTACTAACTTAAGGATTTCGAAACGAGACATATATGTAACGATTATCGTTGTAACGACATTTAAATGTATATATATCATATTAAGATATATTAATATATCATAATATCATGATAATATAATAATTTAACATCTCATTAGATATAATAAACAATGGGTTAACAACATTAATTGAGATCGTTAACTTAAAGGTTTCAAAACAACACTTACATGTAACGACTAACGATGACTTAACGACTCAGTTAAAATGTATATACATGTAGTGTATTTAGATGTATTAAAATACTTTTGGAAGACTTCAAGACATATATCAAAACACTCATATTTAACGAAAATGGTTACAGTTACTTTCCCATTCTTTTCTTTCATCAAGAATTCTAGTCGTATTCTTACCCGTATTATACACAGCTTCAAAACGTACTTACTATGGGTATATACTAATAGGAACTAGCATGGGATTCCACTCTTGATTATGTCATGTATGACTAATCAATTTTAACTTCTACCATGAGCTAGTCAACTAACTAGAACTCCTTTTAACCCCACTCACCACTCACCAATTACCACTCATCATTCACTCCATTTCACTTCCAATTCTCTTTCTAATTCTCTCTCAACACACACACACACTATTATGAACGTATTTTTCCAGTAGTTAATCATCATCTTCATCAAAAATCACTTCAAGAATCAAGCTATAATCATCATAGGAAGAACACTTCAAGAACACTTCAAAAATCCCTTCAAGTTTACTAATTTACTTCCAAGCTTTCTAATCCATTCCAAGTAATCATCTAAGATCAAGAAACCTTTGTTATATACAGTAGGTAATCTTTCTTATTCAAGATAATATTCATATTCAAACTTTGATTCAATTTCTATAACTATAAACTATCTTAATTAGAGTAAAAATCTTACTTGAACTTGTTTTTGTGTCATGATCCTACTTCAAGAACTTTCAAGCCATCCAAGATCCTTTGAAGCTAGATCATTTCTTGTCACTTTCAGTAGGTTTACCTACTAAACTTGAGGTAGTAATGATGTTCATAACATCATTCGATTCATATATATAAAACTATCTTATTCGAAGGTTTAAACTCGTAATCACTAGAACATAGTTTAGTTAATTCTAAACTTGTTCGCAAACAAAAGTTAATCCTTCTAACTTGACTTTTAAAATTAACTAAACACATGTTTTATATCTATATGATATGCTAACTTAATGATTTAAAACCTGGAAACACGAAAAACACCGTAAAACCGGATTTACGCCGTCGTAGTAACACCGCGGGCTGTTTTGGGTTAGTTAATTAAAAACTATGATAAACTTTGATTTAAAAGTTGTTATTCTGAGAAAATGATTTTTATTATGAACATGAAACTATATCCAAAAATTATGGTTAAACTCAAAGTGGAAGTATGTTTTCTAAAATGGTCATCTAGACGTCGTTCTTTCGACTGAAATGACTACCTTTACAAACACGACTTGTAACTTATTTTTCCGACTATAAACCTATACTTTTTCTGTTTTGATTCATAAAATAGAGTTCAATATGAAACCATAGCAATTTGATTCACTCAAAACGGATTTAAAATGAAGAAGTTATGGGTAAAATAAGATTGAATAATTTTTCTCATTTTAGCTACGTGAAAATTGGTAACAAACCTATTCCAACCATAACTTAATCAACTTGTATTGTATATTATGTAATCTTGAGATACCATAGACACGTATACAATGTTTCGACCTATCATGTCGACACATCTATATATATTTCGGAACAACCGTAGACACTCTATATGTAAATGTTGGAGTTAGCTATACAGGGTTGAGGTTGATTCCAAAATATATATAGTTTGAGTTGTGATCAATACTGAGATACGTATACACTGGGTCGTGGATTGATTCAAGATAATATTTATCGATTTATTTCTGTACATCTAACTGTAGACAACTAGTTGTAGGTTACTAACGAGGACAGCTGACTTAATAAACTTAAAACATCAAAATATATTAAAAGTGTTGTAAATATATTTTGAACATACTTTGATATATATGTATATATTGTTATAGGTTCGTGAATCAACCAGTGGCCAAGTCTTACTTCCCGACGAAGTAAAAATCTGTGAAAGTGAGTTATAGTCCCACTTTTAAAATCTAATATTTTTGGGATGAGAATACATGCAGGTTTTATAAATGATTTACAAAATAGACACAAGTACGTGAAACTACATTCTATGGTTGAATTATCGAAATCGAATATGCCCCTTTTTATTAAGTCTGGTAATCTAAGAATTAGGGAACAGACACCCTAATTGACGCGAATCCTAAAGATAGATCTATTGGGCCTAACAAACCTCATCCAAAGTACCGGATGCTTTAGTACTTCGAAATTTATATCATATCCGAAGGGTGTCCCGGAATGATGGGGATATTCTTATATATGCATCTTGTTAATGTCGGTTACCAGGTGTTCACCATATGAATGATTTTTATCTCTATGTATGGGATGTGTATTGAAATTTGAAATCTTGTGGTCTATTATTATGATTTGATATATATAGGTTAAACCTATAACTCACCAACATTTTTGTTGACGTTTTTAAGCATGTTTATTCTCAGGTGATTATTAAGAGCTTCCGCTGTCGCATATTTAAATAAGGACGAGATTTGGAGTCCATGCTTGTATGATATTGTGTAAAAACTGCATTCAAGAAACTTATTTTGTTGTAACATATTTGTATTGTAAACCATTATGTAATGGTCGTGTGTAAACAGAATATTTTAGATTATCATTATTTAATAATCTACGTAAAGCTTTTTAAACCTTTATTGATGAAATAAAGGTTATGGTTTGTTTTAAAATGAATGCAGTCTTTGAAAAACGTCTCATATAGAGGTCAAAACCTCGCAACGAAATCAATTAATATGGAACGTTTTTTAAACAATAAGAACGGGACATTTCACTTCGTGTCTCCATTGATTTAATAGACTACGAATCCATCAGATGAATTGGGGATGACTGATTGGTTAATTCATTCCGGTGACGCTGATAGGTGAAGCTCCATATCGGAATAGCTGTCGGAATCCGAGGAATTCGAACTGGTTGAGGGATTCATCTCGTACGATCAGATGAAGGATTTTTCGATAAGAAATAGATTATAGGATGTAAATTAGTACCCTGCAATACATAATTTACATATGCATATATAATACTAAAATCCCATAAACTACGGAGGAATCTACGGAAGATGTCAGGCAAATGTAACAATAACAGGTACGCTAAGATATGAATTTATCTATACACTGTCTATGCAATAGAGGCAGTAAGACGTGTCTAGACTTTAAGGATGATAAGCAATTAATTTTCGACACTAAATGATAAGCAAAACTTTTGACATGCAGACATGGTCGAAGTCCAAACTCACTAATGCATTCTAACGACTATCAGTTAGACTCACTAATGCAAGACCTGGTTCACTAAGACCACCACTATGATACCAACTGAAGCGACCCGTCCTAATCCATCTGGACGAAGTCACCAACATCTGGTTCCATTGCGATGATCGACTCCAAATAATGTCTTTAAAATGAGCAAATGCACAGCGGAAGAAGAGTCCCATTGACTCACCTAATAATAATGAAGAGTTAAATGTAAATTGGAATGATTCGTGGACTGATTCACAAGTTCCCGAAGAGGAACCGGAAGAAGAGTCGGAACCAGAAGAAGAATCAGAACCGGAAGAAGAATCGGAACCGGATGAAGAAATAGAACCGGTGGGGGAAATAATAAAACGGTTGAGTAAAAGAAAATCCTTAACCAACCGACCAAGGTTAATTATGGTCAATGGTGTTTCCGCTAAGGAAGCAAAATATTGGGAGGATTACCAATTCTCCGATGAATCGGATTCTGACGAGAATTCCGATGATGTTATAGAAATTACCCCAACTGAATTTAAAAAGGCAAAAGAAAATAATAAGAGAAAGGGCATAAAAATAGAGAAATCTAATTCCAACCCCGATGAACTTTATATGTATCGTCAACCACCGAAGTCCTTAAGTTGTAACAATGACCCGGGAACCTCTAAACCACCAGGTTTTTCTAAACCAATGTGGAAAACGACGGCTCGTATTAGGGGAACATCATATATCCCTAGAAACTTGGCAAAACGAAGCAAAACCGAAGAAGAAGAAACAAGCGAGTCGGAATAAGATAGTTGTATTCGTGTGGTGTAATATATGTAATATAGTGTGCTTATACTTTATGATATATGTAAAAATTGCTTGTATTAATAAGTATTTTTTTTATGAATCTAACTCTTGTCTATTTTACAGTATAAAAACACAAAATGGATAGACAACCCAATATTTTAAGAGACCTACCCGGAGACATGATTGATGAAATCTTGTCTAGAGTCGGTCAGAATTCTTCGGCAGAACTATTTAAGGTGAGATCAGTTTGTAAGACATTCGAAGAACGTTCAAAGAATGCCTTGGTTTATAAAAGGCTTTCGTTCGAAAGATGGGGGATATCACATTGGAAAATCCATAAGTTACGATGTGTTTACTTTGACGCATATATTGCGGGGAACCCAAATGCTATTTTACGCAATGGGTTAAGAAATTATTTTGACTCAATATATCCGAATATTGGACTTCGTGATTTAGAAAAAGCGGCTAACATGCAACATAAAGAAGCATGTTATGCTTACGGATTAGTAATGTTCGCTTCTCACCAAAGTGAGAACAAGAACATCGGCCTACAACTATTAAACAAAACGTTCCCACAAGTGACGGAGTCGGTAATTGGGGTAAGAAATGAGCTTTTTAGATTGTTACGGGACTGTTGGACATTACGTAACCCTCGTCCCTTTGAAGACGTTACAACACGCTGTCTTATCAACGGCCATAACGGTTATGTTCCACAAGACCAAGGATGGGAAGTAGTCCTAGTAAAACAAGAATGCATGACTTGTTTCTGGACGTATGAATTACGTGTCTTTATTGCCTTTGCTGAACGACTTGTGTACTAGCTAGAATTATCTTCACAACTATCTTGTATTAAAGTTATTGTGTGCTATATTTCATGCTTTATGTAAAATAAGCGGTATTGTAAGTTTGTAAAATATTGTATAAAAGTTTGAACGCAAAATATTATTATAATCAGTTTTTCATATAGAATTGTAGTAGTTGAATTGTATATTAGCTACTAGGTATGAACTTAACGGGTAGGTACTACCCGAATTTAAACTTATAAAACGCTAATATGAAGAAAAAGCTTTTATAAATGAGTTCATATTATGCTACGAAATACTATTAACTACTCTTAATATTCTGTATGATTAACTTGTTCCATTTGACTATTTTGAAGGAAATGGCACCGACTACTCGACACACCGTGAATATGAATGAAGAGGAATTCCGTACTTTTCTAGCTTCAAACATAGCCGCAGTACAGGCTGCGCTACATACCAACAATAACCTTGGATCTAGCAGTACAGGAAATCGTGTAGGATGCACCTACAAAGAATTCACTGCCTGCAAACCTTTGGAATTTGATGGAACCGAAGGACCGATCGGATTGAAACGGTGGTCCGAGAAGGTCGAATCGGTGTTTGCCATAAGTAAGTGTAATGAAGAGGACAAAGTAAAGTACGCTACGCATACCTTCACAGGTTCTGCGTTAACATGGTGGAATACCTATCTAGAGCAAGTGGGACAAGACGATGCGTACGCACTACCGTGGTCAGCATTCAAGAACTTGATGAACGAGAAGTACCGTCCCAGAACCGAGGTCAATAAGCTCAAGACAGAACTTAGAGGGTTACGAACCCAAGGATTTGATATTACCACGTACGAAAGACGATTCACAGAATTGTGCCTATTGTGTCCGGGAGCATTCGAAGATGAGGAAGAGAAGATCGACGCGTTTGTGAAAGGATTACCGGAAAGAATCCAAGAAGATATAAGTTCACACGAGCCTGCCTCCATACAACAGGCATGTAGAATGGCTCACAAACTAGTGAACCAGATTGAAGAAAGAATTAAAGAACAGACTGCTGAAGAGGCCAATGTGAAGCAAGTCAAAAGAAAGTGGGAGGAAAACGTTGATAAGAATCACCAATACAACAACAGCAGCAATTACAACAATTATCCCAACAATCGCAACATCAATCGCAACTACAACAAACGGCCCAACAACAACAACAACAACAACAACAACAACAGCAACTACAACAATCATCCCAATAACAATAATAACCGCAACAACAACAACAATCAGAAGCAGCTATGCCAAAGGTGTGAAAAGTATCACTCGGGGTTCTGCACCAAATTTTGCAACAAGTGTAAAAGAAATGGTCATAGCGCGGCGAAGTGTGAGGTCTACGAACCAGGGGTTAATAGAACGAAAGGAACAAATGGTGTCGGAACGAGTAATGGCGGGGTAAGTAGTGTCGGAGCAAGTTATGCCAATGTAGTTTGTTATAAATGTGGAAAATCGGGCCACATTATTAGAAATTGCCCGAACCAGGAGAACACGAATGGACAAGGCCGCAGAAGAGTTTTCAATATTAATGCGGCAGAGGCACAAGAAGACTCGGAGCTTGTTACGGGTACGTTTCTTATTGACAATAAATCTGCTTACGTTTTATTTGATTCGGGTGCGGATAGAAGCTATATGAGTAGAGATTTTTGTGCTAAATTAAGTTGTCCATTGACGCCTTTGGATAGTAAATTTTTACTCGAATTAGCAAATGGTAAATTAATTTCAGCAGATAATATATGTCGGAATCGAGAAATTAAACTGGTTAGCGAAACATTTAAGATTGATTTGATACCAGTAGAGTTAGGGAGTTTTGATGTGATAATCGGTATGGACTGGTTGAAAGAAGTGAAAGCAGAGATCGTTTGTTACGAAAATGCAATTTGCATTATACGAGAAAAAGGAAAACCCTTAATGGTGTACGGAGAAAAGGGCAACACGAAGCTACATCTTATTAGTAATTTGAAGGCACAAAAACTAATAAGAAAAGGTTGCTATGCTTTTCTAGCACACGTCGAGAAAGTACAAACTGAAGAAAAGAACATCAATGATGTTCCCATTGCAAAAGAATTTCCCGATGTATTTCCGAAAGAATTACCGGGATTACCCCCACATCGATCCGTTGAATTTCAAATAGATCTTGTACCAGGAGCTGCACTAATAGCTTGTGCTCCTTACAGACTCGCACCCAGCGAGATGAAAGAACTGCAAAGCCAATTACAAGAACTTTTAGAGCGTGGTTTCATTCGACCAAGCACATCACCGTGGGGAGCTCCTGTTTTGTTTGTCAAGAAGAAAGATGGTACATTCAGGTTGTGTATCGACTACCGAGAGTTGAACAAACTTACCATCAAGAACCGCTACCCACTACCGAGAATCGACGACTTATTTGATCAACTACAAGGCTCGTCTGTTTATTCAAAGATTGACTTACGTTCCGGGTATCATCAAATGCGGGTGAAAGAAGATGATATTCCAAAGACTGCTTTCAAAACACGTTACGGTCATTACGAGTTTATGGTCATGCCGTTTGGTTTAACTAATGCACCAGCTGTGTTCATGGACCTTATGAACCGAGTGTGTGGACCATACCTTGACAAGTTTGTCATTGTTTTCATTGATGACATACTTATTTACTCAAAGAATGACCAAGAACACGGTGAACATTTGAGAAAGGTGTTAGAAGTATTGAGGAAGGAAGAATTGTACGCTAAGTTTTCAAAGTGTGCATTTTGGTTGGAAGAAGTTCAATTTCTCGGTCACATAGTGAACAAAGAAGGTATTAAGGTGGATCCGGCAAAGATAGAAACTGTTGAAAAGTGGGAAACCCCAAAAACTCCGAAACACATACGCCAGTTTTTAGGACTAGCTGGTTACTACAGAAGGTTCATCCAAGACTTTTCCAGAATAGCAAAACCCTTGACTGCATTAACGCATAAAGGGAAGAAATTTGAATGAAATGATGAACAAGAGAAAGCGTTTCAGTTATTGAAGAAAAAGCTAACTACCGCACCTATATTGTCATTGCCTGAAGGGAATGATGATTTTGTGATTTATTGTGACGCATCAAAGCAAGGTCTCGGTTGTGTATTAATGCAACGAACGAAGGTGATTGCTTATGCGTCTAGACAATTGAAGATTCACGAACAAAATTATACGACGCATGATTTGGAATTAGGCGCGGTTGTTTTTGCATTAAAGACTTGGAGGCACTACTTATATGGGGTCAAAAGTATTATATATACCGACCACAAAAGTCTTCAACACATATTTAATCAGAAACAACTGAATATGAGGCAGCGTAGGTGGATTGAATTGTTGAATGATTACGACTTTGAGATTCGTTACCACCCGAGAAAGGCAAATGTGGTAGCCGATGCCTTGAGCAGGAAGGACAAAAAACCCATTCGAGTAAAATCTATGAATATAATGATTCATAATAACCTTACTACTCAAATAAAGGAGGCGCAACAAGGAGTTTTAAAAGAGGGAAATTTAAAGGATGAAATACCCAAGGGATCGGAGAAGCATCTTAATATTCGGGAAGACGGAACCCGGTATAGGGCTGAAAGGATTTGGGTACCAAAATTTGGAGATATGATAGAAATGGTACTTAGAGAAGCTCATAAAACCAGATACTCAATACATCCTGGAACGGGGAAGATGTACAAGGATCTCAAGAAACATTTTTGGTGGCCGGGTATGAAAGCCAATGTTGCTAAATATGTAGGAGAATGTTTGACGTGTTCTAAGGTCAAAGCTGAGCATCAGAAACCATCAGGTCTACTTCAACAACCCGAAATCCCGGAATGGAAATGGGAAAACATTACCATGGATTTCATCACTAAATTGCCAAGGACTGCAAGTGGTTTTGATACTATTTGGGTAATAGTTGATCGTCTCACCAAATCAGCACACTTCCTGCCAATAAGAGAAGATGACAAGATGGAGAAGTTAGCACGACTGTATTTGAAGGAAGTCATCTCCAGACATGGAATACCAATCTCTATTATCTCTGATAGGGATGGTAGATTTATTTCAAGATTCTGGCAGACATTACAGCAAGCATTAGGAACTCGTCTAGACATGAGTACTGCCTATCATCCACAAACTGATGGGCAGAGCGAAAGGACGATACAAACGCTTGAAGACATGCTACGAGCATGTGTTATTGATTTCGGAAACAGTTGGGATCGACATCTACCGTTAGCAGAATTTTCCTACAACAACAGCTACCATTCAAGCATTGAGATGGCGCCGTTTGAAGCACTTTATGGTAGAAAGTGCAGGTCTCCGATTTGTTGGAGTGAAGTGGGGGATAGACAAATTACGGGTCCGGAGATTATACAAGAAACTACCGAGAAGATCATCCAAATTCAACAACGGTTGAAAACCGCCCAAAGTCGACAAAAGAGCTACGCTGACATTAAAAGAAAAGATATAGAATTTGAAATTGGAGAGATGGTCATGCTTAAAGTTGCACCTTGGAAAGGCGTTGTTCGATTTGGTAAACGAGGGAAATTAAATCCAAGGTATATTGGACCATTCAAGATTATTGATCGTGTCGGACCAGTAGCTTACCGACTTGAGTTACCTCAACAACTCGCGGCTGTACATAACACTTTCCACGTCTCGAATTTGAAGAAATGTTTTGCTAAAGAAGATCTCACTATTCCGTTAGATGAAATCCAAATCAACGAAAAACTTCAATTCATCGAAGAACCCGTCGAAATAATGGATCGTGAGGTTAAAAGACTTAAGCAAAATAAGATACCAATTGTTAAGGTTTGATGGAATGCTCGTAGAGGACCCGAGTTCACCTGAGAGCGTGAAGATCAGATGAAGAAGAAATACCCGCATCTATTTCCAGAAGATTCGTCAACACCTTCAACAGCTTAAAATTTCGGGACGAAATTTATTTAACGGGTAGGTACAGTAGTGACCCGAACTTTTCCATGTTTATATATATTAATTGAGATTGATATTTACATGATTAAATGTTTCCAACATGTTAAGCAATCAAACTTGTTAAGACTTGATTAATTGAATTATGTTTCATATAGACAATTGACCACCCAAGTTGACCGGCGATTCACGAACGTTAAAACTTGTAAAAACGACATGACGATATATATATGGATATACATATGGTTAACATGAGATTATGATAAGTAAGTATCTCCATAAGTATATTAACAATGAGTTATATACATATAAACAAGACTACTAACTTAAGGATTTCGAAACGAGACATATATGTAACGATTATCGTTGTAACGACATTTAAATGTATATATATCATATTAAGATATATTAATATATCATAATATCATGATAATATAATAATTTAACATCTCATTAGATATAATAAACAATGGGTTAACAACATTAATTGAGATCGTTAACTTAAAGGTTTCAAAACAACACTTACATGTAACGACTAACGATGACTTAACGACTCAGTTAAAATGTATATACATGTAGTGTATTTAGATGTATTAAAATACTTTTGGAAGACTTCAAGACATATATCAAAACACTCATACTTAACGAAAATGGTTACAGTTACTTTCCCATTCTTTTCTTTCATCAAGAATTCTAGTCGTATTCTTACCCGTATTATACACAGCTTCAAAACGTACTTACTATGGGTATATACCAATAGGAACTAGCATCGGATTCCACTCTTGATTATGTCATGTATGACTAATCAATTTTAACTTCTACCATGAGCTAGTCAACTAACTAGAACTCCTTTTAACCCCACTCACCACTCGCCAATTACCACTCATCATTCACTCCATTTCACTTCCAATTCTCTTTCTAATTCTCTCTCAACACACACACACACTATTATGAATGTATTTTTCCAGTAGTTAATCATCATCTTCATCAAAAATCACTTCAAGAATCAAGCTATAATAATCATAGGAAGAACACTTCAAGAACACTTCAAAAATCCCTTCAAGTTTACTAATTTACTTCCAAGCTTTCTAATCCATTCCAAGTAATCATCTAAGATCAAGAAACCTTTGTTATATACAGTAGGTTATCTTTCTTATTCAAGGTAATATTCATATTCAAACTTTGATTCAATTTCTATAACTATAAACTATCTTAATTCGAGTAAAAATCTTGAACTTGTTTTTGTGTCATGATCCTACTTCAAGAACTTTCAAGCCATCCAAGATCCTTTGAAGCTAGATCATTTCTTGTCACTTCCAGTAGGTTTAACTACTAAACTTGAGGTAGTAATGATGTTCATAACATCATTCGATTCATATATATAAAACTATCTTATTCGAAGGTTTAAACTCGTAATCACTAGAACATAGTTTAGTTAATTCTAAACTTGTTTGCAAACAAAAGTTAATCCTTCTAACTTGACTTTTAAAATTAACTAAACACATGTTCTATATCTATATGATATGCTAACTTAATGATTTAAAACCTGGAAACACGAAAAACACCGTAAAACCGGATTTACGCCGTCGTAGTAACACCGCGGACTGTTTTGGGTTAGTTAATTAAAAACTATGATAAACTTTGATTTAAAAGTTGTTATTCTGAGAAAATGATTTTTATTATGAACATGAAACTATATCCAAAAATTATGGTTAAACTCAAAGTGGAAGTATGTTTTCTAAAATGGTCATCTAGACGTCGTTCTTTCGACTGAAATGACTACCTTTACAAACACGACTTGTAACTTATTTTTCCGACTATAAAACTATACTTTTTCTGTTTAGATTCATAAAATAGAGTTCAATATGAAACCATAGCAATTTGATTCACTCAAAACGGATTTAAAATGAAGAAGTTATGGGTAAAATAAGATTGAATAATTTTTCTCATTTTAGCTACGTGAAAATTGGTAACAAATCTATTCCAACCATAACTTAATCAACTTGTATTGTATATTATGTAATCTTGAGATACCATAGACACGTATACAATGTTTCGACCTATCATGTCGACACATCTATATATATTTCGGAACAACCATAGACACTCTATATGTAAATGTTGGAGTTAGCTATACAGGGTTGAGGTTGATTCCAAAATATATATAGTTTGAGTTGTGATCAATACTGAGATACGTATACACTGGGTCGTGGATTGATTCAAGATAATATTTATCGATTTATTTCTGTACATCTAACTGTGGACAACTAGTTGTAGGTTACTAACGAGGACAGCTGACTTAATAAACTTAAAACATCAAAATATATTAAAAGTGTTGTAAATATATTTTGAACATACTTTGATATATATGTATATATTGTTATAGGTTCGTGAATCAACCAGTGGCCAAGTCTTACTTCCCGACGAAGTAAAAATCTGTGAAAGTGAGTTATAGTCCCACTTTTAAAATCTAATATTTTTGGGATGAGAATACATGCAGGTTTTATAAATGATTTACAAAATAGACACAAGTACGTGAAACTACATTCTATGGTTGAATTATCGAAATCGAATATGCCCCTTTTTATTAAGTCTGGTAATCTAAGAATTATGGAACAGACACCCTAATTGACGCGAATCCTAAAGATAGATCTATTGGGCCTAACAAACCTCATCCAAAGTACCGGATGCTTTAGTACTTCGAAATTTATATCATATCCGAAGGGTGTCCCGGAATGATGGGGATATTCTTATATATGCATCTTGTTAATGTCGGTTACCAGGTGTTCACCATATGAATGATTTTTATCTCTATGTATGGGATGTGTATTGAAATTTGAAATCTTGTGGTCTATTATTATGATTTGATATATATAGGTTAAACCTATAACTCACCAACATTTTTGTTGACGTTTTTAAGCATGTTTATTCTCAGGTGATTATTAAGAGCTTCTGCTGTCGCATACTTAAATAAGGACGAGATTTGGAGTCCATGCTTGTATGATATTGTGTAAAAACTGCATTCAAGAAACTTATTTTGTTGTAACATATTTGTATTGTAAACCATTATGTAATGGTCGTGTGTAAACAGAATATTTTAGATTATCATTATTTGATAATCTACGTAAAGCTTTTTAAACCTTTATTGATGAAATAAAGGTTATGGTTTGTTTTAAAATGAATGCAGTCTTTGAAAAACGTCTCATATAGAGGTCAAAACCTCGCAACGAAATCAATTAATATGGAACGTTTTTTAAACAATAAGAACGGGACATTTCACTTCGTGTCTCCATTGATTTAATAGACCACGAATCCATCAAATGAGTTGGGATGACTGATTGGTTAATTCATTCCGGTGACGCTGATAGGTGAAGCTCCATATCGGAATAGCTGTCGGAATCCGAGGAATTCGAACTGGTTGAGGGATTCATCTCGTACGATCAGATGAAGGATTTTTCGATAAGAAATAGATTATAGGATGTAAATTAGTACCCTGCAATACATAATTTACATATGCATATATAATACTAAAATCCCATAAACTACGGAGGAATCTACGGAAGATGTCAGGCAAATGTAACAATAACAGATACGCTAAGATATGAATTTATCTATACACTGTCTATGCAATAGAGGCAGTAAGACGTGTCTAGACTTTAAGGATGATAAGCAATTAATTTTCGACACTAAATGATAAGCAAAACTTTTGACATGCAGACACGGTCGAAGTCCAAACTCACTAATGCATTCTAACGACTATCAGTTAGACTCACTAATGCAAGACCTGGTTCACTAAGACCACCACTATGATACCAACTGAAGCGACCCGTCCTAATCCATCTGGACGAAGTCACCAACATCTGGTTCCATTGCGATGATCGACTCCAAATAATGTCTTTAAAATGAGCAAATGCACAGCGGAAGAAGAGTCCCATTGACTCACCTAATAATAATGAAGAGTTAAATGTAAATTGGAATGATTCGTGGACTGATTCACAAGTTCCCGAAGAGGAACCGGAAGAAGAGTCGGAACCAGAAGAAGAATCAGAACCGGAAGAAGAATCGGAACCGGATGAAGAAATAGAACCGGTGGGGGAAATAATAAAACGGTTGAGTAAAAGAAAATCCTCAACCAACCGACCAAGGTTAATTATGGTCAATGGTGTTTCCGCTAAGGAAGCAAAATATTGGGAGGATTACCAATTCTCCGATGAATCGGATTCTGACGAGAATTCCGATGATGTTATAGAAATTACCCCAACTGAATTTAAAAAGGCAAAAGAAAATAATAAGAGAAAGGGCATAAAAATAGAGAAATCTAATTCCAACCCCGATGAACTTTATATGTATCGTCAACCTTCGAAGTCCTTAAGTTGTAACAATGACCCGGGAACCTCTAAACCACCAGGTTTTTCTAAACCAATGTGGAAAACGACGGCTCGTATTAGGGGAACATCATATATCCCTAGAAACTTGGCAAAACGAACCAAAACCGAAGAAGAAGAAACAAGCGAGTCGGAATAAGATAGTTGTATTCGTGTGGTGTAATATATGTAATATAGTGTGCTTATACTTTATGATATATGTAAAAATTGCTTGTATTAATAAGTATTTTTTTTATGAATCTAACTCTTGTCTATTTTACAGTATAAAAACACAAAATGGATAGACAACCCAATATTTTAAGAGACCTACCCGGAGACATGATTGATGAAATCTTGTCTAGAGTCGGTCAGAATTCTTCGGCACTACTATTTAAGGCGAGATCAGTTTGTAAGACATTCGAAGAACGTTCCAAGAATGCCTTGGTTTATAAAAGGCTTTCGTTCGAAAGATGGGGGATATCACATTGGGAAATCCATAAGTTACGATGTGTTTACTTTGACGCATATATTGCGGGGAACCCAAATGCTATTTTACGCAATGGGTTAAGAAATTATTTTGACTCAATATATCCGAATATTGGACTTCGTGATTTAGAAAAAGCGGCTAACATGCAACATAAAGAAGCATGTTATGCTTACGGATTAGTAATGTTCGCTTCTCACCAAAGTGAGAACAAGAACATCGGCCTACAACTATTAAACAAAACGTTCCCACAAGTGACGGAGTCGGTAATTGGGGTAAGAAATGAGGTTTTTAGATTGTTACGGGACTGTTGGACATTACGTAACCCTCGTCCCTTTGACGACATTACAACACGCTGTCTTATCAACGGTCATAACGGTTATGTTCCACAAGACCAAGGATGGGAAGTAGTCCTAGTAAAACCAGAATGCATGACTTGTTTCTGGACGTATGAATTACGTGTCTTTATTGCCTTTGCTGAACGACTTGTGTACTAGCTAGAATTATCTTCACAACTATCTTGTATTAAAGTTATTGTGTGCTATATTTCATGCTTTATGTAAAATAAGCGGTATTGTAAGTTTGTAAAATATTGTATAAAAGTTTGAACGCGAAATATTATTATAATCAGTTTTTCATATAGAATTGTAGTAGTTGAATTGTATATTAGCTACTAAGTATGAACTTAACGGGTAGGTACTACCCGAATTTAAACTTATAAAACGCTAATATGAAGAAAAAGCTTTTATAATTGAGTTCATATTATGCTACGAAATACTATTAACTACTCTTAATATTCTGTATGATTAACTTGTTCCATTTGACTATTTTGAAGGAAATGGCACCGACTACTCGACACACCGTGAATATGAATGAAGAGGAATTCCGTACTTTTCTAGCTTCAAACATAGCCGCAGTACAGGCTGCGCTACATACCAACAATAACCTTGGATCTAGCAGTACAGGAAATCGTGTAGGATGCACCTACAAAGAATTCACTGCCTGCAAACCTTTGGAATTTGATGGGACCGAAGGACCGATCGGATTGAAATGGTGGACCGAGAAGGTCGAATCGGTGTTTGCCATAAGTAAGTGTACTGAAGAGGACAAAGTAAAGTACGCTACGCATACCTTCACAGGTTCTGCGTTAACATGGTGGAATACCTATCTAGAGCAAGTGGGACAAGACGATGCGTACGCACTACCGTGGCCAGCATTCAAGCACTTGATGAACGAGAAGTACCGTCCCAGAACCGAGGTCAATAAGCTCAAGACAGAACTTAGAGGGTTACGAACCCAAGGATTTGATATTACCACGTACGAAAGACGATTCATAGAATTGTGCCTATTGTGTCCGGGAGCATTCGAAGATGAGGAAGAGAAGATCGACGCGTTTGTGAAAGGATTACCGGAAAGAATCTAAGAAGATATAAGTTCACACGAGCCCGCCTCCATACAACAGGCATGTAGAATGGCTCACAAACTAGTGAACCAGATTGAAGAAATAATTAAAGAACAGACTGCTGAATAGGCCAATGTGAAGCAAGTCAAAAGAAAGTGGGAGGAAAACGGTGATAAGAATCACCAATACAACAACAACAGCAATTACAACAATAATCGCAACAATTATCCCAACAATCGCAACATCAATCGCAACTACAACAAACGGCCCAACAACAACAACAACAACAACAACAACAACAGCAACTACAACAATCATCCCAACAACAATAATAACCGCAACAACAACAACAATCAGAAGCAGCTATGCCAAAGGTGTGAAAAGTATCACTCGGGGTTCTGCACCAAATTTTGCAACAAGTGTAAAAGAAATGGTCATAGCGCGGCGAAGTGTGAGGTCTACGGACCAGGGGTTAATAGAACGAAAGGAACAAATGGTGTCGGAACGAGTAATGGCGGAGCAAGTAGTGTCGGAGCAAGTTATGCCAATGTAGTTTGTTATAAATGTGGAAAATCGGGCCACATTATTAGAAATTGCCCGAACCAGGAGAACACGAATGGACAAGGCCGCGGAAGAGTTTTCAATATTAATGCGGCAGAGGCACAAGAAGACCCGGAGCTTGTTACGGGTACGTTTCTTATTGACAATAAATCTGCTTACGTTTTATTTGATTCGGGTGTGGATAGAAGCTATATGAGTAGAGATTTTTATGCTAAATTAAGTTGTCCATTGATGCCTTTGGATAGTAAATTTTTACTCGAATTAGCAAATGGTAAATTAATTTCAGCAGATAATATATGTCGGAATCGAGAAATTAAACTGATTAGCGAAACATTTAAGATTGATTTGATACCAGTAGAGTTAGGGAGTTTTGATGTGATAATCGGTATGGACTGGTTGAAAGAAGTGAAAGCAGAGATCGTTTGTTACAAAAATGCAATTCGCATTATACGAGAAAAAGGAAAACCCTTAATGGTGTACGGAGAAAAGGGCAACACGAAGCTACATCTTATTAGTAATTTGAAGGCACAAAAACTAATAAGAAAAGGTTGCTATGCTGTTCTAGCACACGTCGAGAAAGTACAAACTGAAGAAAAGAGCATCAATGATGTTCCCATTGCAAAAGAATTTCCCGATGTATTTCTGAAAGAATTACCGGGATTACCCCCACATCGATCCGTTGAATTTCAAATAGATCTTGTACCAGGAGCTGCACTAATAGCTTGTGCTCCTTACAGACTCGCACCCAGCGAGATGAAAGAACTGCAAAGCCAATTACAAGAACTTTTAGAGCGTGGTTTCATTCGACCAAGCACATCACCGTGGGGAGCTCCTGTTTTGTTTGTCAAGAAGAAACATGGTACATTCAGGTTGTGTATGGACTACCGAGAGTTGAACAAACTTACCATCAAGAACCGCTACCCACTACCGAGAATCGACGACTTATTTGATCAACTACAAGGCTCGTCTGTTTATTCAAAGATTGACTTACGTTCCGGGTATCATCAAATGCGGGTGAAAGAAGATGATATTCCAAAGACTGCTTTCAAAACACGTTACGGTCATTACGAGTTTATGGTCATGCCGTTTGGTTTAACTAATGCACCAGCTGTGTTCATGGACCTTATGAACCGAGTGTGTGGACCATACCTTGACAAGTTTGTCATTGTTTTCATTGATGACATACTTATTTACTCAAAGAATGACCAAGAACACGGTGAACATTTGAGAAAGGTGTTAGAAGTATTGAGGAAGGAAGAATTGTACGCTAAGTTTTCAAAGTGTGCATTTTGGTTGGAAGAAGTTCAATTCCTCGGTCACATAGTGAACAAAGAAGGTATTAAGGTGGATCCGGCAAAGATAGAAACTGTTGAAAAGTGGGAAACCCCAAAAACTCTGAAACACATACGCCAGTTTTTAGGACTAGCTGGTTACTACAGAAGGTTCATCCAAGACTTTTCCAGAATAGCAAAACCCTTGACTGCATTAACGCATAAAGGGAAGAAATTTGAATGAAATGATGAACAAGAGAAAGCGTTTCAGTTATTGAAGAAAAAGCTAACTACCGCACCTATATTGTCATTGCCTGAAGGGAATGATGATTTTGTGATTTATTGTGACGCATCAAAGCAAGGTCTCGGTTGTGTATTAATGCAACGAACGAAGGTGATTGCTTATGCGTCTAGACAATTGAAGATTCACGAACAAAATTATACGACGCATGATTTGGAATTAGGCGCGGTTGTTTTTGCATTAAAGACTTGGAGGCACTACTTATATGGGGTCAAAAGTATTATATATACCGACCATAAAAGTCTTCAACACATATTTAATCAGAAACAACTGAATATGAGGCAGCGTAGGTGGATTGAATTGTTGAATGATTACGACTTTGAGATTCGTTACCACCCGGGAAAGGCAAATGTGGTAGCCGATGCCTTGAGCAGGAAGGACAGAGAACCCATTCGAGTAAAATCTATGAATATAATGATTCATAATAACCTTACTACTCAAATAAAGGAGGCGCAACAAGGAGTTTTAAAAGAGGGAAATTTAAAGGATGAAATACCCAAGGGATCGGAGAAGCATCTTAATATTCGGGAAGACGGAACCCGGTATAGGGCTGAAAGGATTTGGGTACCAAAATTTGGAGATATGAGAGAAATGGTACTTAGAGAAGCTCATAAAACCAGATACTCAATACATCCTGGAACGGGGAAGATGTACAAGGATCTCAAGAAACATTTTTGGTGGCCGGGTATGAAAGCCAATGTTGCTAAATATGTAGGAGAATGTTTGACGTGTTCTAAGGTCAAAGCTGAGCATCAGAAACCATCAGGTCTACTTCAACAACCCGAAATCCCGGAATGGAAATGGGAAAACATTACCATGGATTTCATCACTAAATTGCCAAGGACTGCAAGTGGTTTTGATACTATTTGGGTAATAGTTGATCGTCTCACCAAATCAGCACACTTCCTGCCAATAAGAGAAGATGACAAGATGGAGAAGTTAGCACGACTGTATTTGAAGGAAGTCATCTCCAGACATGGAATACCAATCTCTATTATCTCTGATAGGGATGGTAGATTTATTTCAAGATTCTGGCAGACATTACAGCAAGCATTAGGAACTCGTCTAGACATGAGTACTGCCTATCATCCACAAACTGATGGGCAGAGCGAAAGGACGATACAAACGCTTGAAGACATGCTACGAGCATGTGTTATTGATTTCGGAAACAGTTGGGATCGACATCTACCGTTAGCAGAATTTTCCTACAACAACAGCTACCATTCAAGCATTGGGATGGCGCCGTTTGAAGCACTTTATGGTAGAAAGTGCAGGTCTCCGATTTGTTGGAGTGAAGTGGGGGATAGACAAATTACGGGTCCGGAGATTATACAAGAAACTACCGAGAAGATCATCCAAATTCAACAACGGTTGAAAACCGCTCAAAGTCGACAAAAGAGCTACGCTGACATTAAAAGAAAAGATATAGAATTTGAAATTGGAGAGATGGTCATGCTTAAAGTTGCACCTTGGAAAGGCGTTGTTCGATTTGGTAAACAAGGGAAATTAAATCCAAGGTATATTGGACCATTCAAGATTATTGATCGTGTCGGACCAGTAGCTTACCGACTTGAGTTACCTCAACAACTCGCGGCTGTACATAACACTTTCCACGTCTCGAATTTGAAGAAATGTTTTGCTAAAGAAGATCTCACTATTCCGTTAGATGAAATCCAAATCAACGAAAAACTTCAATTCATCGAAGAACCCGTCGAAATAATGGATCGTGAGGTTAAAAGACTTAAGCAAAACAAGATACCAATTGTTAAGGTTCGATGGAATGCTCGTAGAGGACTCGAGTTCACCTGGGAGCGTGAAGATCAGATGAAGAAGAAATACCCGCATCTATTTCCAGAAGATTCGTCAACACCTTCAACAGCTTAAAATTTCGGGACGAAATTTATTTAACGGGTAGGTACTGTAGTGACCCGAACTTTTCCATGTTTATATATATTAATTGAGATTGATATTTACATGATTAAATGTTTCCAACATGTTAAGCAATCAAACTTGTTAAGACTTGATTAATTGAATTATGTTTCATATAGATAATTGACCACCCAAGTTGACCGGCGATTCACGAACGTTAAAACTTGTAAAAATGACTTGACGATATATATATGGATATACATATGGTTAACATGAGATTATGATAAGTAAGTATCTCCATAAGTATATTAACAATGAGTTATATACATATAAACAAGACTACTAACTTAAGGATTTCGAAACGAGACATATATGTAACGATTATCGTTGTAACGACATTTAAATGTATATATATCATATTAAGATATATTAATATATCATAATATCATGATAATATAATAATTTAACATCTCATTAGATATAATAAACAATGGGTTAACAACATTAATTGAGATCGTTAACTTAAAGGTTTCAAAACAACACTTACATGTAACGACTAACGATGACTTAACGACTCAGTTAAAATGTATATACATGTAGTGTATTTAGATGTATTAAAATACTTTTGGAAGACTTCAAGACATATATCAAAACACTCATACTTAACGAAAATGGTTACAGTTACTTTCCCATTCTTTTCTTTCATCAAGAATTCTAGTCGTATTCTTACCCGTATTATACACAGCTTCAAAACGTACTTACTATAGGTATATACCAATAGGAACTAGCATGGGATTCCACTCTTGATTATGTCATGTATGACTAATCAATTTTAACTTCTACCATGAGCTAGTCAACTAACTAGAACTCCTTTTAACCCCACTCACCACTCACCAATTACCACTCATCATTCACTCCATTTCACTTCCAATTCTCTTTCTAATTCTCTCTCAACACACACACTATTATGAACGTATTTTTCCAGTAGTTAATCATCATCTTCATCAAAAATCACTTCAAGAATCAAGCTATAATCATCATAGGAAGAACACTTCAAGAACACTTCAAAAATCCCTTCAAGTTTACTAATTTACTTCCAAGCTTTCTAATCCATTCCAAGTAATCATCTAAGATCAAGAAACCTTTGTTATATACAGTAGGTTATCTTTCTTATTCAAGGTAATATTCATATTCAAACTTTGATTCAATTTCTATAACTATAAACTATCTTAATTCGAGTAAAAATCTTACTTGAACTTGTTTTTGTGTCATGATCCTACTTCAAGAACTTTCAAGCCATCCAAGATCCTTTGAAGCTAGATCATTTCTTGTCACTTCCAGTAGGTTTACCTACTAAACTTGAGGTAGTAATGATGTTCATAACATCATTCAATTCATATATATAAAACTATCTTATTCGAAGGTTTAAACTCGTAATCACTAGAACATAGTTTAGTTAATTCTAAACTTGTTTGCAAACAAAAGTTAATCCTTCTAACTTGACTTTTAAAATTAACTAAACACATGTTCTATATCTATATGATATGCTAACTTAATGATTTAAAACCTGGAAACACGAAAAACACCGTAAAACCGGATTTACGCCGTCGTAGTAACACCGCGGGCTGTTTTGGGTTAGTTAATTAAAAACTATGATAAACTTTGATTTAAAAGTTGTTATTCTGAGAAAATAATTTTTATTATGAACATGAAACTATATCCAAAAATTATGGTTAAACTCAAAGTGGAAGTATGTTTTCTAAAATGGTCATCTAGACGTCGTTCTTTCGACTGAAATGACTACCTTTACAAACACGACTTGTAATTTATTTTTCCGACTATAAACCTATACTTTTTCTGTTTACATTCATAAAATAGAGTTCAATATGAAACCATAGCAACTTGTATTGTATATTATGTAATCTTGAGATACCATAGACACGTATACAATGTTTCGACCTATCATGTCGACACATATATATATATTTCGGAACAACCATAGACACTCTATATGTAAATGTTGGAGTTAGCTATACAGGGTTGAGGTTGATTCCAAAATATATATAGTTTGAGTTGTGATCAATACTGAGATACGTATACACTGGGTCGTGGATTGATTCAAGATAATATTTATCGATTTATTTCTGTACATCTAACTGTGGACAACTAGTTGTAGGTTACTAACGAGGACAGCTGACTTAATAAACTTAAAACATCAAAATATATTAAAAGTGTTGTAAATATATTTTGAACATACTTTGATATATATGTATATATTGTTATAGGTTCGTGAATCAACCAGTGGCCAAGTCTTACTTCCCGACGAAGTAAAAATCTGTGAAAGTGAGTTATAGTCCCACTTTTAAAATCTAATATTTTTGGGATGCGAATACATGCAGGTTTTATAAATGATTTACAAAATAGACACAAGTACGTGAAACTACATTCTATGGTTGAATTATCGAAATCGAATATGCCCCTTTTTATTAAGTCTGGTAATCTAAGAATTAGGGAACAGACACCCTAATTGACGCGAATCCTAAAGATAGATCTATTGGGCCTAACAAACCTCATCCAAAGTACCGGATGCTTTAGTACTTCGAAATTTATATCATATCCGAAGGGTGTCCCGGAATGATGGGGATATTCTTATATATGCATCTTGTTAATGTCGGTTACCAGGTGTTCACCATATGAATGATTTTTATCTCTATGTATGGGATGTGTATTGAAATATGAAATCTAGTGGTCTATTATTATGATTTGATATATATAGGTTAAACCTATAACTCACCAACATTTTTGTTGACGTTTTTAAGCATGTTTATTCTCAGGTGATTATTAAGAGCTTCCGCTGTCGCATACTTAAATAAGGACGAGATTTGGAGTCCATGCTTGTATGATATTGTGTAAAAACTGCATTCAAGAAACTTATTTTGTTGTAACATATTTGTATTGTAAACCATTATGTAATGGTCGTGTGTAAACAGAATATTTTAGATTATCATTATTTGATAATCTACGTAAAACTTTTTAAACCTTTATTGATGAAATAAGGGTTATGGTTTGTTTTAAAATGAATGCAGTCTTTGAAAAACGTCTCATATAGAGGTCAAAACCTCGCAACGAAATCAATTAATATGGAACGTTTTTTAAACAATAAGAACGGGACATTTCACTTCGTGTCTCCATTGATTTAATAGACTACGAATCCATCAGATGAATTGGGGACGACTGATTGGTTAATTCATTCCGGTGACGCTGATAGGTGAAGCTCCATATCGGAATAGCTGTCGGAATCTGAGGAATTCGAACTGGTTGAGGGATTCATCTCGTACGATCATATGAAGGATTTTTCGATAAGAAATAGATTATAGGATGTAAATTAGTACCCTGCAATACATAATTTACATATGCATATATAATACTAAAATCCCATAAACTACGGAGGAATCTACGGAAGATGTCAGGTAAATGTAACAATAACAGATACGCTAAGATATGAATTTATCTATACACTGTCTATGCAATAGAGGCAGTAAGACGTGTCTAGACTTTAAGGATGATAAGCAATTAATTTTCGACACTAAATGATAAGCAAAACTTTTGACATGCAGACACGGTCGAAGTCCAAACTCACTAATGCATTCTAACGACTATCAGTTAGACTCACTAATGCAAGACCTGGTTCACTAAGACCACCACTCTGATACCAACTGAAGCGACCCGTCCTAATCCATCTGGACGAAGTCACCAACATCTGGTTCCATTGCGATGATCGACTCCAAATAATGTCTTTAAAATGAGCAAATGCACAGCGGAAGGTTTCTTTCATACTTGAGAATAAACATGCTTTAAAGTGTCAACCAAAAGGTTGGTGAGTTCATTAGTTTAACATAAATAATCATTTCATAATTGTAATAGACCACAAGATTTCATATTTCCATTTCTCATAAACATACGTCCCATGCATAGAGACAAAAAATATCATTCATATGGATTGAACACCTGGTAACCGACATTCACAATATGCATATAAGAATATCCCCATCATTCCGGGATCCTCCTTCGAACATGATATAAATTTCGAAGTACTAAAGCATCCGGTACTTTGGATGGGGCTTGTTGGGCCCGATAGATCTATCTTTAGGATTCGCGTCAATTAGGGTGTCTGTTCCCTAATTCTTAGATTACCAGACTAAAAAGGGTGATATTCGATTCAATAATCCAACCATAGATTGTAGTTTCAATTACTTGTGTCTATTTCGTAAAACATTTATAAAAGTAGCGCATGTATTCTCAGCCCAAAAATATAAAGGGTAAAAAGGCAAATGAAAACTCACCTAATGTATTTTGTAGTAAAAATACATATAACGATATTGAACAATGCAGGGTTGGTCTCGGATTCACGAACCTATATCATTTGTATATTTATTAATTCATATAATCGAACAATATCTATATAAATTTATTAGTTACACTATTTTTATAATAATAACATATATTTTTAATCTGTATATATATTTAAAATAATTAATACTTATATAGTTATTAATAAACATAATTTATATCGAACAATTATATATATATTATGTATTTAAATTATATATATATATATATATATATATATATATATATATATATATATATATATATATATATATATATATATATTGTCTGATTAATATTATATTAAGAACACCTAATTTATTATATATCATTATTTATATAAAATTTATTAATACGATTAATACATACTTATATATAATGTAAATATAACTTTTATTATGTTACATGCGCTAAGTATCTTTTTATTTATATATTTCATTTGTTTATCAAAACAGTAATTTTAATTGTTCTAAGTTAATATTGATAATTATAAAAATGATGATAATATTATTTCTAATGTACTTATGTTACTTATAATAGTTATAATATTTATAAAATGATCATAATACTAATATTTATGAAAAATTGTATTATTTTTATAATATTATTAATAATACTAATCATAATCATAATAATGATATTAATATTTAGTATGGTAATTTTACTAATAATAGTAGTGATATTATTAATAATGATATTAATAATACTAATAATTATAAAATGATATTAATTAAAGAAAATAATAATAATAAATTTATTATTTTCATATTAATGATAATAATAGTAATCTTAAACCTGTTAATAATAATAATAATACATAATAACATTAGTCATACTTATAATACATGTAACTACAATATTAATAATAATTCTCATATTACTAATGATAACAATCATAACAATAATTATAACAATAATAATGATCATAATAATAACAATAATAATAATAATAATAATAATAATAATAATAATAATAATAATAATAATAATAATAATAATAATAATAATACTAATAATAAAAATAAACATAGAGTACAACCTTTGAAGACAAGCATTAATAAAGATAAACGCCTTAGGCCGGATTCGAACCCGTGACCTCCCGCTAAACATAAACACCCCAGACCATTACACCATCGGTTTCTTTATGTTTCTCTTTCACAGATCAAGATATATATCCTATCATTGCTAAACATACTTCATGGCCCAGCAACAAAAGTGGATTTCGGCCCAACGGAATTAATGGATCTCGGCCCAACTAAGTAACACCATAGGAATACAGCCCAATAATTAAAACAATTCTCACGGCCCAAAATAGAAAAAGAGTATGGTGACCCAACAAAACAACCTGTAATAATCGATCACTTTCTGGTTTATCTTTATCATCGTTATAACAGAAAACGGGGACAAACTAACAAATGTAACAGTTTAAGGGTTGTTGTTTGCTCGATCTGAACCCACACAGAAACACGAATGTAGCAGTTGACGAAATCAACAAGTGGGTCTTCTTCATCATTCATCAACAATCATAAATTATCATCATCTTCATCATCTATATTCGTTTATCACTTTTCCTTCATCATCAACGTCTATTCGTACACCATTATCATCATAATTTCGTAACGGTGGAAAATAAGAGAAAGAAAGAAAGAGGAAAAAAAATGTAGCAGGTTGTTCGATGGATTTGGGGTGGTGGAGTTCGGTTGTGGAGATAGAGGTTCTCGGTGGTTTGTAATTTACAAAAAAAAAAAAAAAATGGTGGCAGTCTGTGGTATATGGTATGTTTTATCAACGAAAATAAACAGAAGGAATGGTTGTTGTAGCAGTAACGTTAGTTCATGAATGTTACAGAATGTGGGTTATCGTGATGGTGGTGGTTGATGGTGGTTTCGAACTGAAACAGGAAACAGAAGTTGTGAGCAGATATATGTGATAAAATGATGGTGTTCGGCGGTTGATCAAACAAAATAGTAGGGTGTCGGTTCTTGTTCAAAATAGTGACCCGAATGGTGGTAATGATGGATGGTCTATGGGAGTTCGGTGGAGGCAGATAGAGGTGATAATGGGTGGAGGATGCAAATCGTTGGTGACTTGAACAAGAAGGTGGGTGTAGAATGGTTATTGAAAAAGGAGACTTGGAATTAAGATGGTTGATCACGGGTGTAAGTAAGTATCTATATATATTCATACATACATATATATACATACATATATATATATATATATATATATATATATATATATATATATATATATATATAATAGATTATCAAATATCATATATCATATAAAATTCAAAAGGTACTAGTAATAATGCAAAGAAAATGAAAGCAAACTAACACTCAATCAAGCACCGTGATGTTAAATCAATCTATACAATTTACAAATAATAGAATAAAACAAGTGGGTTCCGTTTGTCAAAGCAGAATATTAAATATAACACTCATCACAATAATCTCTTCACTTGATTCCAATTACGGTTAGATGTTTAATCAACACAAATATATATATATATATATATATATATATATATATATATATATATATATATATATATATATATATATATATATATATATATATATATATATATATATATATATATATATATATATATAATAATATTAATAATTAATAATATAATAATAAACGTATTAAGATCTATCAGCAGCCTCAAATATTGAATTCATTCTACCGACAGTTTCCACGGACAGGGTTTCGTACTCCGTTGATAATTTGTGGCGGATAAAAGTGTTCAGAAAATCTCATATTTTTAAATTAACTTTATTTATTTATTTTGGTCATTATGGTATAAAATTCGGTCATTAATTTGTTAAATAAAATTACATCAACTGTCCCTCTCATTTTTGGGTAAAATATAAAAAGTGTTAAAATTTAATGACTAGGTCCTAAATACATTTTTAGTAAGCCTAAAATTTATAGATCTCATTTTCGAATCACCGTTTATTTTAAAATTGAATAAATTTGTTAAAATAACCATTTGAATGATATTCGAGTGTTATTATTGTTTCCTAACTGAATTTAAAACAATTAATTTTCGAATTACATTATATTTACATAAATATATATTAACTAACAATTTAATTATAAATTCAAAACATCAAATCATATAATACTTTATTTAATACCTCTAATTATTATTTATGCACTTATATATATATACATATTTATTTTCAAATAATTGTTTGTGAATCGTCGGGAATGGTCGAAGTCATATGGTAATTGAATATATGAACATAGTTCCAAAATTTTCGAGACTCAACATTACAGATTTTGCTTATCGTGTCGGAAACATATAAAGATTAAAGTTTAAATTTAATCGGAAATTTCAGGTCATCACACCATGGACAATTATTATAAGACCATGGTCGCGTACGCGCGCCCATGGCATATTTATTAAGTCCATGGCTGCAACGCGTAAGCCCGTGGACAATTATTATAAGACCATGGTCGCGTACGCACGCCCATGGCATATTCATTAAGTCCATGGCTGAAATGCGTAAGCCCATGGACAGTTATTATAAGACCATGGTCGCGTACGCGCGCCCATGGGATATTTATTAAGTCCATGGCTACAATGCGTAAGCCCATGAACAATTATTATAAGACCATTGTCGCGTACGCGCGCCCATGGCATATTCATTAAGTCCATGGATGCAACGCGTAAGCCCATGGACAATTATTATAAGACCATGGCCGCGTACGCACGCCCATGGCATATTCATTAAGTCCATGGCTGCAACGCGTCAGCCCATGGACAATTATTATAAGACCATGGTCGCGTACGCGCGCTCATGGCATATTCATTAAGTCCATGGGTGCAACGCGTAAGCCCATGGACAATTATTATAAGACCATGGTCGCGTACGCGCGCCCATGGCATATTCATCAAGTCCATGGCCGCAACGCGTAAGCCCATGGACAATTATTATAAGACCATGGTCGCGTACGCGCGCCCATGGCATATTCATTAAGTCCATGGCCGCAACTCGTAAGCCCATGGACAATTATTATAAGACCATGGTCGCGTACGCGCGCCCATGGCATATTCATTACGCGTCATGGACAATTATTATAAGACCATGGTCGCGTACGCGCACCCATGGCATATTCATTAAGTCTATGGCCGCAACGTGTAAGCCCATGGACAATTATTATAAGACCATGGTCGCGTACGCGCGCCCATGGCATATTTATTAAGTACATGGCCGCAACGCGTAAGCCCATGGACAATTATTATAAGACCATGGTCGCGTACGCGCGCCCATGGCATATTCATTAAGTCCATGGCTGCAACGCGTAAGCCCGTGGACAATTATTATAAGACCATGGTCGCGTACGCGCGCCCATGGCATATTCATTAAGTCCATGGCTGCAACGCGTATGCCCGTAGACAATTATTATAAGACCATGGTCGCGTACGCGCGCCCATGGCATATTCATTAAGTCCATGGCTGCAACGCGTAAGCCCGTGGATAGTTATTATAAGACCATGATCGCGTACGCACGCCCATGGCATATTAATTAAGTCCATGGCTGCAACGCGTAAGCCCGTGGACAGTTATTATAAGACCATGGTCATGTACGCGCGCCCATGGCATATTGATTAAGTCCATGGCTGCAACGCGTAAGCCCATGGACAGTTATTATAAGACAATGGCCGCGTACACGCGCCCATGGCATATTCATTAAGTCTATGGCTGCAACGCGTCAGCCCATGGACAATTTTATAAGACCATGGCCGCGTACGCGTGCCCATGGCATATTCATTAAGTCCATGGCTACAACGCGTCAGCCCATGGACAATTATTATAAGACCATGGCCGCGTACGCGCGCCCATGGCATATTCATTAAGTCCATGGCTGCAACGCGTAAGCCCATGGACAATTATTATAAGACCATGGTCGCGTACGCGAGCCCATGGCATATTCATTAAGTCCATGGATGCAATGCGTAAGCCCATGGACAATTATTATAAGACCATGGTCGCGTACGCGCGCCCATGGCATATTCATTAAGTCCATGGCTGCAACGCCTAAGCCCATGGACAATTATTATAAGACCATGGTCGCGTACGCGCGCCCATGGCATATTCATTAAGTCCATGGCCGTAACGCGTAAGCCCATGGACAATTATTATAAGACCATGATCGCGTACGCTCGCCCATGGCATATTCATTAAGTCCATGGCCGCAACTCGTAAGCCCATGGACAATTATTATAAGACCATGGTCGCGTACGCGCGCCCATGGCATATTCATTAAGACCATGGCGGCAACGCGTAAGCCCATGGACAATTATTATAAGACCATGGTCGCGTACGCGCGCCCATGGCATATTTATTAAGTCCATGGCTGCAACGTGTAAGCCCATGGACAATTATTATAAGACCATGGTCGCGTACGCGCGCCCATGGCATATTCATTAAGTCCATGGTGCAATGCGTAAGCCCATGGACAATTATTATAAGACCATGGTCGCGTACGCGCGCCTATGGCATATTCATTAAGTCCATGGCTGCAACGCGTAAGCCCATGGACAATTATTATAAGACCATTGTCTCATTAAGTCCATGGCTTTAACGCGTAAGCCCATGGACAATTATTATAAGACCATGGTCGCATACGCGCGCCCATGGCATATTTATTAAATCTATGGCTGCAACGCATAAGCCCATGGACAATTATTATAAGACCATGGTCGCGTACCATGGCATATTCATTAAGTCCATGGCTGCAACGCGTAAGCCCATGGACAATTATTATAAGACCATGGTCGCATACGCGCGCCCATGGCATATTTATTAAATCCATGGCTGCAACGCGTAAGCCCATGGACAATTATTATAAGACCATGGTCGCGTACACGCGCCCATGGCATATTCATTAAGTCCATGGCTGCAACGCGTAAGCCAATGGACAATTATTATAAGACCATGGTCGCGTACGCGCTCCCATGGCATATTCATTAAGTCCATGGCTACAACGCGTAAGCCCATGGACAATTATTATAAGACCATGGTCGCGTACGCGTGCCCATGGCATATTCATCAAGTCCATGGCTGCAACGCGTAAGCCCATGGACAATTATTATAAGACCATGGTCGCGTACGCGCGCCCATGGCATATTCATTAAGTCCATGGCTGCAACGCGTAAGCCCATGGACAATTATTATAAGACCATGGTCGCGTACGCGAGCCCATGGCATATTCATTAAGTCCATGGATGCAACGCGTAAGCCCATGGACAATTATTATAAGACCATGGTCGCGTACGCGCGCCCATGGCATATTCATTAAGTCCATGGCTGCAACGCCTAAGCCCATGGACAATTATTATAAGACCATGGTCGCGTACGCGCGCCCATGGCATATTCATTAAGTCCATGGCCGCAACTCGTAAGCCCATGGAAAATTATTATAAGACCATGGTCACGTACGCGCGCCCATGGCATATTCATTAAGACCATGGCGGCAACGCGTAAGCCCGTGGACAATTATTATAAGACCATGGTCGCGTACGCGCGCCCATGGCATATTTATTAAGTCCATGGCTGCAACGTGTAAGCCCATGGACAATTATTATAAGACCATGGTCGCGTACGCGCGCCCATGGCATATTCATTAAGTCCATGGTGCAACGCGTAAGCCCATGGACAATTATTATAAGACCATGGTCGCGTACGCGCGCCTATGGCATATTCATTAAGTCCATGGCTGCAACGCGTAAGCCCATGGACAATTATTATAAGACCATGGTCTCATTAAGTCCATGGCTGCAACGCGTAAGCCCATGGACAATTATTATAAGACCATGGTCGCATACGCGCGCCCATGGCATATTTATTAAATCCATGGCTGCAACGCGTAAGCCCATGGACAATTATTATAAGACCATGGTCGCGTACCATGGCATATTCATTAAGTCCATGGCTGCAACGCGTAAGTCCATGGACAATTATTATAAGACCATGGTCTCATTAAGTCCATGGCTGCAACGTGTAAGCCCATGGACAATTATTATAAGACCATGGTCGCATACGCGCGCCCATGGCATATTTATTAAATCCATGGCTGCAACGCGTAAGCCCATGGACAATTATTATAAGACCATGGTCGCGTACACGCGCCCATGGCATATTCATTAAGTCCATGGCTGCAACGCGTAAGCCAATGGACAATTATTATAAGACCATGGTCGCGTACGCGCGCCCATGGCATATTCATTAAGTCCATGGCTGCAACGCGTAAGCCCATGGACAATTATTATAAGACCATGGTCGCGTACGCGTGCCCATGGCATATTCATCAAGTCCATGGCTGCAACGCGTAAGCCCATGGACAATTATTATAAGACCATGGTCGCGTACGCGCGCCCATGGCATATTCATTAAGTCCATGGCTGCAACGCGTAAGCCCATGGACAATTATTATAAGACCATGGTCGCGTACGCGAGCCCATGACATATTCATTAAGTCCATGGATGCAACGCGTAAGCCCATGGACAATTATTATAAGACCATGGTCGCGTACGCGCGCCCATGGCATATTCATTAAGTCCATGGCTGCAACGCCTAAGCCCATGGACAATTATTATAAGACCATGGTCGCGTACGCGCGCCCATGGCATATTCATTAAGTCCATGGCCGTAACGCGTAAGCCCATGGACAATTATTATAAGACCATGGTCGCGTACGCGCGCCCATGGCATATTCATTAAGTCCATGGCCGCGACTCGTAAGCCCATGGACAATTATTATAAGACCATGGTCACGTACGCGCGCCCATGGCATATTCATTAAGACCATGGTGGCAACGCGTAAGCCCATGGAAAATTATTATAAGACCATGGTCGCGTACGCGCGCCCATGGCATATTTATTAAGTCCATGGCTGCAACGTGTAAGCCCATGGACAATTATTATAAGACCATGGTCGCGTACGCGCGCCCATGGCATATTCATTAAATCCATGGTGCAACGCGTAAGCCCATGGACAATTATTATAAGACCATGGTCGCGTACGCGCGCCTATGGCATATTCATTAAGTCCATGGCTGCAACGCGTAAGCCCATGGACAATTATTATAAGACCATGGTCTCATTAAGTCCATGGCTGCAACGCGTAAGCCCATGGACAATTATTATAAGACCATGGTCGCATACGCGCGCCCATGGCATATTTATTAAATCCATGGCTGCAACGCGTAAGCCCATGGACAATTATTATAAGACCATGGTCGCGTACCATGGCATATTCATTAAGTCCATGGCTGCAACGCGTAAGCCCATGGACAATTATTATAAGACCATGGTCTCATTAAGTCCATGGCTACAACGCGTAAGCCCATGGACAATTATTATAAGACCATGGTCGCATACGCGCGCCCATGGCATATTTATTAAATCCATGGCTGCAACGCGTAAGCCCATGGACAATTATTATAAGACCATGGTCGCGTACACGCGCCCATGACATATTCATTAAGTCCATGGCTGCAACGCGTAAGCCCATGGACAATTATTATAAGACCATGGTCGCGTACGCGTGCCCATGGCATATTCATCAAGTCCATGGCTGCAACACGTAAGCCCATGGACAATTATTATAAGACCATGGTCGCGTACGCGCGCCCATGGCATATTCATTAAGTCCATGGCTGCAACGCCTAAGCCCATGGACAATTATTATAAGACCATGGTCGCATACGCGCGCCCATGGCATATTCATTAAGTCCATGGCTGCAACGCGTAAGCCCATGGACAATTATTATAAGACCATGGTCGCGTACGCGCGCCCATGGCATATTCATTAAGTCCATGGCCGCGACGCCTAAGCCCATGGACAATTATTATAAGACCATGGTCGCGTACGCGCGCCCATGGCATATTCATTAAGTCCATGGCCGTAACGCGTAAGCCCATGGACAATTATTATAAGACCATGGTCGCGTACGCGCGCCCATGGCATATTCATTAAGTCCATGGCCGCGACTCGTAAGCCCATGGACAATTATTATAAGACCATGGTCACGTACGCGCGCCCATGGCATATTCATTAAGACCATGGTGGCAACGCGTAAGCCCATGGAAAATTATTATAAGACCATGGTCGCGTACGCGCGCCCATGGCATATTTATTAAGTCCATGGCTGCAACGTGTAAGCCCATGGACAATTATTATAAGACCATGGTCGCGTACGCGCGCCCATGGCATATTCATTAAATCCATGGTGCAACGCGTAAGCCCATGGACAATTATTATAAGACCATGGTCGCGTACGCGCGCCTATGGCATATTCATTAAGTCCATGGCTGCAACGCGTAAGCCCATGGACAATTATTATAAGACCATGGTCTCATTAAGTCCATGGCTGCAACGCGTAAGCCCATGGACAATTATTATAAGACCATGGTCGCATACGCGCGCCCATGGCATATTTATTAAATCCATGGCTGCAACGCGTAAGCCCATGGACAATTATTATAAGACCATGGTCGCGTACCATGGCATATTCATTAAGTCCATGGCTGCAACGCGTAAGCCCATGGACAATTATTATAAGACCATGGTCTCATTAAGTCCATGGCTACAACGCGTAAGCCCATGGACAATTATTATAAGACCATGGTCGCATACGCGCGCCCATGGCATATTTATTAAATCCATGGCTGCAACGCGTAAGCCCATGGACAATTATTATAAGACCATGGTCGCGTACACGCGCCCATGACATATTCATTAAGTCCATGGCTGCAACGCGTAAGCCCATGGACAATTATTATAAGACCATGGTCGCGTACGCGTGCCCATGGCATATTCATCAAGTCCATGGCTGCAACACGTAAGCCCATGGACAATTATTATAAGACCATGGTCGCGTACGCGCGCCCATGGCATATTCATTAAGTCCATGGCTGCAACGCCTAAGCCCATGGACAATTATTATAAGACCATGGTCGCATACGCGCGCCCATGGCATATTCATTAAGTCCATGGCTGCAACGCGTAAGCCCATGGACAATTATTATAAGACCATGGTCGCGTACGCGCGCCCATGGCATATTCATTAAGTCCATGGCCGCAACGCGTAAGCCCATGGACAATTATTATAAGACCATGGTCGCGTACGCGCGCCCATGTCATATTCATTAAGTCCATGGCCGCAACGCGTAAGCCCATGGACAATTATTATAAGATAATGGTCGCGTACGCGCGCCCATAGCATATTCATCAAGTCCATGGCCGCAACGCGTAAGCCCATGGACAATTATTATAAGACCATGGTCGCGTACGCGCGCCCATGGCATATTAATTAAGTCATGGCCGCAACTCGTAAGCCCATGGACAATTATTATAAGACCATGGTCGCGTACGCGCGCCCATGGCATATTTATTAAGTCGATGGCTGCAACGTTTAAGCCCATGGACAATTATTATAAGACCATGGTCGCGTACGCGCGCCCATGGCATATTCATTAAGTCCATAGCTGCAACGCGTAAGCCCATGGAAAATTATTATAAGACCATGGTCGCGTACGCGCGCCCATGGTATATTCATTAAGTCCATGGCTGCAACGCGTAAGCCCATAGACAATTATTATAAAACCATGGTCGCGTACGCGCGCCCATGGCATATTTATTAAGTCCATGGCCACAACGCGTAAGACCATGGACAATTATTATAAGACCATGGTCGCGTACGCGCGCCCATGGCATATTCATTAAGTCCATGGCCGCAACGCGTAAGCCCATGGACAATTATTATAAGACCATGGTCGCGTACGCGCGCCCATGGCATATTCATTAAGTCCATGGCTGCAACGCGTAAGCCCATGGACAATTATTATAAGACCATGGTCGCGTACGCGCGCCCATGGCATATTCATTAAGTCCATGGCTGCAACGCGTAATCCCATGGACAATTATTATAAGACCATGGTCGCGTACGCGCGCCCATGGCATATTTATTAAGTCCATGGTTGCAACGCGTAAGCCCATGGACAATTATTATAAGACCATGGTCGCTTACGCGCGCCCATGGCATATTCATTAAGTCCATGGCTGCAACGCGTAAGCCCATGGACAATTATTATAACACCATGGTCGCGTACGCGCGCCCATGGCATATTTATTAAGTCCATGGCTTAAACGCGTAAGCCCATGGACAATTATTATAAGACCATGGTCGCGTACGCGCGCCGATGGCATATTTATTAAGTCCATGGCTGCAACCGTAAGCCCATGGACAATTATTATAAGACCATGGTCGCGTACGTGCGCCCATGGCATATTCTTTAAGTCCATGGCTGCAACGCGTAAGCCCATGGACAATTATTATAAGACCATGGTCACGTAAGCGCGCCCATGGCATATTTATTAAGTCCATGGCGGCAACGCGTAAGACCATGGACAATTGTTTAAAGACCATGGTCGCGTACGCGCGCCCATGGCATATTTAGTATAATCTCATGGCTGCAACATGTAAGACCATGGAAAATTCTTATAATATCGTGGCAGCATTGCGTAAGTCCATGAGATCAATTTATTTGCTCATGGTCGCATACATACTTAGGCACTTCCTCTCTAAAAGTGGTTTAAGTTTCATTCTAGATTTCAACATCACTAAATACTTTGGTACTATTGAAATGGGGGCTACCATGATATGAGCATAACTTATTAGAAAGGATTATTTTCCTTTCATTGATTAGCGGTCGCATGCTGAAAATCCTTTAAACATGTAGGATAGACCCGCATACACATCACATATATTATTTTCGCGGTTAAGCCCGCTAAGAAAACACACTTATCGAGGGAATTGATCCACCCTCTAAAAACTCAATGTTTCTTATTTAGTGCATCCGAAACATTATAAACATTACGTATGTTGATTGCATGCTCCGCTGCACAGGGAACGCTCCGAATCCCAAGTGGCATAGTTTAGTTTGGTTACTAAAACTATAAATAATGGTGACAGTAGTAAAACATTGGTTTGTTTCAAACGCTTGTACACCATGCAGGACGGAGATCTGCAGAGTCATGACTATAAAATACAAGTATTGGTTTACTTGTCCAAATACCCGGGCATTGGTTTAGCCGGAAGACTCTTGAATAAGCATTGGTTTACTTATATACGGATAGTGACATTGGTTTGTCCATGCGTAAAATACTTATAAGAAATTTATAAAAGTCAAGAGTGTATTATTTAGAGCATTGGCTTGCTCTCTATGCGGACAACATTGGATTGTTGCCGCAAGAATAAAAAGATTATGTTAGACATAGAGGGGTAGCACCCATCATGCAGCATAACATTTATTCTACGTTATTGTGCAAATAATGAAAGATGGCTTTTTAATTTACTATTTTGCAAAAATTAAGGAACTAAGTTGTTTCTTTGCTCGAGCATATGCCAGAATAAACACTAAATGCAGAATAACGAAGCGCGCATAAAAATACTATCAGAAATAAAAAAGGCATTAGTTTGCCAGCGTAAATATACGTAAATATACGCAAATTGCGGCATTGAATTGCCTGCACAATTAAATACCCCTCACCTTTTGGTTGGAATGCCTCAAAATGACTGAGTACGGAGCTTACAAGTCAGAGATGCCTTGAATGCAACATCGATCTCCGATTTATCGCATTGTTGCATCAAGAAGGCTCCTATGCGAATCACTGGAGAAGCCTCGACGTGGCCTTGAGATTCGGAACTCAAAGTCACCAGCTAGATGTCTTGAACGCAAATGGAAATTCCGAACAATGTTTGCTTCAGGAAAGCCTTACTTTACGATAAAACGTTTTATGAGTAAACCATGACTTTGTGCTATGGACCCCTCTTTACTAAGTCCATGATCGCGTAAGCGCGCCCATGGCATATCTTTACTAAGTCCATGATCGCGTAAGCGCGCCCATGGCATATCTTCACTAAGTCCATGATCGCGTAAGCGCGCCCATGACATATCTTCACTAAGACCATGGTCGCGTAGGTGCTCATGGCATATTTTCATAAGTCCTTGGTCACGAAATGCCCTTGGCTGTTATACATAAGACCATGGACGCATGGCAGTACTTTGTAAATTCATGATCGCGAAATGCTCATGGCCATTATTACAGTTCAATACAAATAAATACTTTAGTTATATTGAACTGGGGAGTAACGATATACTAATATACTATTAGTATACTTTATCGGCATTAATATATTGGGTTTATGTTTCGTAATTGTCCTGCATAGACATAATTGTCTAAATCACACCTAAAGTATATCATTCATAAGTATAAGTGTTCGACATTGGAGCTGTCATGATCACGGCGTCACTTGGCGCAATAGATGCTCATTACGCATCATTACTTGGCATACAAGATGCACATCAAATGCTTATTGCAACTTTACTAAAACTTGATAGTTCTTTCAAGTTACATGCGGTGGCATATATTATAAGTTCGATACGATACATTTACTATATATCATACCGAACTTGGGGGACTTGATGATCCGCATAGCGCATCGGGCTATTACTTAGGCTTTCATTTAAGCCTGGCCCGTAGCGGCCCGTTAGCCTTTTCCCTTAGAAACCCTAATATTCCCTCTATAAATAAAGGGTAGCACTTCTACCCTAAATACACACATATCCCGGAAGCTCAAACGCTCTCCTCTACCCTCTAGGGTTTTACCTACACAAGTGTAGGGTTTTTCCCTAGCTACCAATTGACACGCCTCGATAGCGGCCGAACAGCCATAACCACCCTCCCGAGATCATCATCTCGGCTAGGGTTATCACGGTAACCGAACCTTAGTTTAAAGCCGCTGTACATAACAAATCCTCCTCTATTGCACTCAAGCGTATCTCTAGCATTCAGTGGAAATATGCTTGATCAACCTCACACCACCACCCTTAGTTGAAATGTTCACTGTTAGATAATCTCCATCTACTCCTATCTCCCCCTCATGACTATTCTGAGGATCAGAATCGTCATGCTCATTATCACGGTGAGGACTTATTGGAGAAGAGCAGGAAGTAAGTGGATATTGTACTCTAGCGCGAAACAATGCTTGAAGCGAAGTGCGTCGAAGAACATCAAGATTAACTCGAGAAAACATATGACTGAAATATTCTTGCTCCAAAACATCATAGAAATTTGGTGAATGCGAGGGTGATGGTGGTAAAGTGAAAATAGGAACAGCAACAGCATCTGTTGAAGGCGATGTCGGTGGAAGTGTTTGATTTTCTGTGAGGGCAGGTAAGGATATATGTGCGGTATTATACTTATATGTAGGGTTGTACATACTACTAGTCAGATTCGTGATATCCCCTTCTGATAGAGGTTGGGCAACAACCGAAGTTGTCGCCAGTGAAGTTTCTTTCGAAGCATCCGCCTCCATGACTTTAGTCTCATGGGACTCTGACAAAGTAGTAGAACTGCCCGTCGATTTTGATCTCGCAGAGATATTGCTATCTCCGACTCCTGAAATCATTGATATACTATAAGGTGGTAGATCTCTTTCAGTTAACAACTCATCCTCCAGACCCTGAGTTTCAGAATCTGAAAGAAAAGTGGTTTGAACCAATGGATCACTTTCATGAACCCAAGGATCAGTCTGCTGGAAGTCTGCTAAATATCCCAAAGGATTGTCATATTGACTCATTTCCATAGGACGCGGCAGATCTCCCTCATCAAGATAAGCCGAACCTCGAGACCCTGTTGTACGTTGAGGCATAGGAGGATTTCCAGCCGATACGCAGGGTGCCTTTTCAAGATTTTTTGGCTCCCCTTCGGCCGTTCCGTACTTTAATGATTGAGTTTCCTCAATCGATTGAGTCAATGCAGACTTTACTGTAGAGGAAGACTTTACTTCCTTAGATGCCGAAGCATCTTGCTGTGTAGGATTTATTATTAAGTCTTGTTTAGATTGGATGGGCTTAGTGGTCTTTTTACCATCCTTACGTTTAGATCTCTTGCCTAACGAAGCTTGCGCTTCATTTAGCGTATGGATTACTGTTATTATTGGATGTGATACGGAGATAGGTGAGGGTGACCTAATTGGTTCTAGGTCTTGGTCTATATCACCAACGGTTGGAGTAACAGTTTGGTGGACGATGGGTGTCGAAGTCCTAGATCTAGTTACTCGTTGGGTTGGCGGAGTCTGAATCATCTCATCAGGTATAAATCGAGTTCTCTTAGGAGAAGGTTCAGGAGATGAATCAGTTGCTGAAGGATTAGTGTCACTGCTCACTTCGGATGTTGTTGAAAGGGTTGGTTCAATCCTAGGTGAACTACGCTCTCTGATCCTCACGGGTTGAGCCTGGTGTGCTACCCAAGAACGTTTGAGGTTCACCCTAAGTGGAGGATTAGCTAGTCCGGGTGGTTGTACTACAGGTTCCTCTACAACCTCTGGGGCTGGAACCACGGCGGGTTCAACTTGTTCTTGTTGTTCCTGGTTGGGAAGAGGTATTCCTACAGCCTCAAAATAAGAGCGCATTCGAGCGTCTTGGGGTACAGCTAGCCCCACAAGCCAATTTGGAATCGGCGCTGATATCGGCTAAAAAGTCACATTTTTACCCCCGATATTGAGTCCCAAAAAGCATAAAGTTCAAAGCTTTTTCGGCAAAATAATTGCTTTTTCAGTTAAACTTGTAGGCAAAGTAATTACAAAGATGATGCAAAAAGAATCAAGAGAAACGGAGCTAAAACGAAGATTTTAGAGCGAAAACGGTGAAAGACAAGAAATCAAGTTACGATCCAGGAAATCAAGGCTGACCAGCAAGCCATACGGCCTGCCATACGGCCTGCCAGTATGGAAACGGCCTGCCATATACGTGCCACCACACGGCCCACCAAACGGCCTGCCTTGCATACGGCCTGCCAAAAACGGGCTGCCATACGCCCTGCCATACGCCCTGCCAGGCGTATGCTGGCAAATTTCAAGTCTATTTAATGGGTCTTTGTCATTCATTCCAACACACACCTCTCTTCACTCTCTCACTACAATACACTTTCTCCCACTAGAGCTTTCAAGGCCTTCTCACCTCCGAGCGGGAAATTAAGTACCCGGAGGCGAACGCCGAAAATTGTAATAGGAGCGGGCTAGAGGTTGTTAGCACTTGTAATGGTCCAGATCTCGTCTGTAAACGGTGAACGCTTTCCTTAATTTAATAAAGTTATTATCTTGAGTTGCTTTCATCTTACATGATTATCTATCTGTTACAATTGTTTATTATGTGTTGAATATTTTATCTGAAACTTATCATATTGTTATGTTGAAACCTTGACGGTTTAGAAGTTTAATTTACGGATCACCCTTTCCACTTATTCACGTGGCTATAACCTAGTTTTAGGACCTGATCAACCCTAGGATACGAGGTAAGTAGTTATGTGTGCTAAACATCACAATAGGGATATAGTACCTACGTATGAACAACCATTTGTTCATCATAGAAGAGCTGCCCATTTAGATTGTGGTTAGAGTTAGCAATAGAGAGTTCAGTGAACACTAGCTTACTCAGAAGCATGATTCGCGTCAGAAGCAATGTTCTTGAGATATTGTAAGATGATCGGGGTTGAATAAGTGATCGCAAAAGGAGAGACTTCTATCCCAATTAGCAGTACCTTAGGATATCTAAGATTGCACATCTGTTAATGTTGAGGCATAGCATAGTGATTTAGTGGTAGGATATTTCTTTAGTCAGACCAACTAGGATTAAGAAAAGCTGAGACGTTCCTTTATTGGGTAAACCACTTTGTTCATGTACCTAGGATTCCATCCATAAGGTCGTTCAAACCTTTCAGGTTAACGTTGGGAGTAGGGATACCTGTCTTAGCCAGAATCTTCAAAGCCTAAACTCTTAGTGACAAATCTGTTAGGATCACAGCCCAGCTGATTGAGGTTTAGTGTTTATCCTAGGAAGTTAAACTCTTGCGATAATTCCCCTTCAGAATTCTATTCTTCATACCTATCTTTGCTTTTATTGTCTAATTACTATTTTATCTAGTTAATCTTAAATCTATCACCTCTTGTCACTAGGGTTAACTATATAGGCACTTTTGTCCCACATTACTGAACGAACATACAAAAATACGTACCTGAGTTATATTTACCACTTACTCGTTAAAAGGAAGACAAGTAGGTGAGTTATAGCTTGGAACCCCAGCTAAATATAAATGATAAAACAACCCACTACTTGCCCTCGTGGTAGCTGATTCTGACGTGCCGCGGCCTAACGGCACCGCGAAAATAAAACCGTCCGTTTCGGCCATATCACGAGAGTAAGTAGAGTTTTTTTGGCGCCGCTGTCGGGGACTTATTTTCTGTCTGTTAAGGTAATCGCTGATTCTATCAAGATATCTGAGATTCTTGAGTGGTGTCTAAGAAAGACAATTATACACGGACTTGGTTATTGGATTTTCCGAACAGTCTCCAATTATATTGGAACCAAAAGGATCCTGCCTCTCCGTTGTCTGCCTGGCCACTTGTTTCAAAGATAAATTGACAAGAAACACACATGCTTAACGAGCAGAGAGTTTGTCGGTATAGGATTTAAAGTCGCCATTATAATAAACCCTTTTCAAATTATAAAAACAAAATATTAATTATGGTTTTAATTTCTGTAGTTTCCAGTTCAAACTTAACCGACTACGAAGAAAGTGCGAATGGCAGTTGCTCTCCCACAACTTCGGAAACCGGCAAAGTTTTTCTTTATAAACCTAAAACAAATCTAAACCCTGATGAATCTCGTCAAGACTTAGCTCTTGATTCTTGTAGTCCAAGAAGCCGGATAATTTCATCTGACTTAGAGATTTCATTGCTCTTGGACAAGTTTTACTCAAATACACCAGGATTCGACCCTCTTCACGATCTAAAAGGGAGGCTCAGTCTTAACGAACCCCTGATTATGGAAGATGAGATAAGGGAAGAATATCCAACTATTTTCAACTATCCAGACTTGTTCGAATTTAATCCTAAAGAGATACGGAACCCTGATAAAACAAAAGCTCCGTTTATTGGAAATCTGTTAAATCCTAGTAGAAGGTTAGACGTCTATAGAGAATTCGTTAGGTACCTCTATTCCTCAGACTTTCCATTTTCAACATTTCAAATCAATCTGTTAAAAGAGCTGCGTTCTCAGACTCGTTCTCTTCACAAACTGTTAAAAGAATGTGGGGATGACCTTTTCGTCAAGTATCAGGATGCAGAAATTAATTTCAAATTAAATTTAGAGTCATTCGTCACTTTTCTCCCTCATTTCACTAATAAGGAAGTTTCTCCAATTCATATAAACCGTTACGTCTCGACAATGATCTCTGAATTAGAATTCTGGATAGAAAGCAAGACACCTAACCCTATTTCAACCTACGAAAATCGAGATTTCTTTTACTTTGATCCAGCCTCATTTCTCATCAAAAGATTAATTGAAGCTTTTTCGGATTCTACTAAGGAAAGAATACATCAGAATTTCTTCTCAAAAAGAAAGGAAGTATATTCGGAACTCGTGCAAATCCTCACTATGTCAAAATTTCCATTTACAACTCCGCAAAGAAAGATCATTCGAGAAATATCTTCAAACTTTAAATTTACTATCGGTGATCCTGACTGTGCGAAAGATCTTTTATTTCAAGACACAGTGGCAAAACTTCTTTTTGAACTAAATTATAGAGATACTGGGCCAAGGGACGGAATTTCAAACACAAAGAAAGTAAAAAGGGCTTTGGTTAAACTTATGGACGATATCGGAGATTTACAGAAGCGCGAGCGTAAAATATTAAGTGATTTCGAAATATTCTCAATACACTCTGCTGATTTACTCTGGATGGTCAAAGAAGCTTTAAACTTGTCTTTCTTTTCGCTTCATTTTTGGAATTTAGTTGTAGAACCTGTGTAATTTGTGTTTTTAATAAAAATAAAATATTTTAATTTTTAGTTGTCTTTTCTTTTCTTTTCTTATTTTAGTTAGTAATACATCTTAGAAAATATAAAAATAATATAAAAATAACCGGATCAAAATCCGAGGTTTTATTTTATTTATCTTCTCTTAAAACCCTTTAAATATTAAAATCATAAAAACTTAAAAATTGTGCAAGTCGGGTCGAGGAAATAAGCCCGCGAGCCACACGGGCCACTTCTTTTTCCTTTCTTCTTTCTTTTCTTCCTCTTTTCTCTTTTATTTTTTTTGTGCTTCTTCTTCCCTCTGTCCCCTTCACTGTCGCACACCACCACCACCTTACACACTCAATTTTCAACCAAATCCAACGAATCAAAGCTCGAAACTTGTTCTCTCTAGCCTCGTAAACACGATTCTACTATCAATTTCGAACAAAAGGTACTCTTTCTTGATGAAAATTCGAATTTTCTCCTAAGGTCAAATTTTTGACTTTTTAGAAAAACTTTGTTTTTGATTCAATTTTGGATTCCTTTATGCTTAGATAGATAATGTGATTACTTTGTGTTAGTTTTTAGGCTTGATTGAGATATTTTGGATAGTTTTTGGCTCTAGACTAGTTACTTGAGGTTTTAAGGTGAAATTTGGTGAAATTCTTGGAAATTTGATGTTTTGCTAGCTTAGTTAGGCTTAGTGATTCATTAGGAATGCTTAGAAACTGAATTTGGAACAAAGAAGGCTTGTTTGCTTGAACTTGGTATTTTGGTCAAACTACATGTAATTAGGACTTCGGTTTTTCCTATAGTTAAAACGTTTTTAAAACTTAAGTTTGCCTTAGAACTAGTTCAAATGGCGGAATCATTGATTTGCTCGTGAAAATATAGCTTAATCCTTGATTTTCCTTATTTTGTACGTTTTGAACAAAATGAATATTTTTCGGTCAAACGGCTCTAATCTTTGACTATAATATGTTATAGCCCAAGTTTGATGTTTAAAAATATTTAAGGTAATTAAAAATGGTTGTTAGGATCATTGTATGCTTAAAAATCATCATATTTGGTTAAAAATTGCTTATTACGACTAAATGACTATAATTATTATTTATTGCATTATTTATTGTAATCACTGGTACACTTTGAATTTTGCTCAAAAGTAATATTGTAGTTCATTTAAATGTTGTTTGTGGTAATTTTGGCTATATTTGACTATAACAGAATTTTGGAAAACCCCATTTTTGAAGCCCTCATTTCGAATTTTTTTCGAAAAATATAGGCATTTTTGGACTCTAAGTCTTAATTTTTGGAGCATAACCTATTTTACTTGATTTTTTTGCATATGGCCAATCGTCGAAATGATGTCGATTTGCCCCATTCTCTTCGTGGGCAGGATAACCCGGAGGAAAATGAGCCCTTTATGAGAGTTTGGGTTAACCGAGATAAAGCGGGTAATAAGTACATAAATTGGACGATATTAGAACAGTGTGGTTGGGATGCTGATCTCAGAAGAATGTTGACTTTCCAAGCCGAAGGTAGAACGCACCGGGCCTTGAAAATGTTGTTTGAGTTAAACGAAACAACATATAACGAGTCATATGCAGAGTTCATGGCAACCTGGAGTTTTGATTCAACGGTTGATCCTGCGGATTATAATAATCAAGAATGCATCCATTTTCGACATCAAAACCAAATGTATCACTTGACTCTCGCACAGTTTACGAGACACCTAGAGTTGTACAAATCGTCACAACTCACCCGGCCAATATTCAGGGATGGATTGACCACCTTGAATTACATGGATCATCAGACTTTCTGGCAAGAGCACACCACAGATAACGAGCCATGACAGTCAAGTAAAAAGGCGTCAAAATTCGCCAACCCCGTACTCTGAATCCTCCACCACCTAATCACCAAAACCCTCCATCCTAAAGCCAGATTCGGTGGTGTTGTTACTGAAATGTCCCGTTCATATTGATTATAAACGTTCCATATTAATTGATTTCGTTGCGAGGTTTTGACCTCTATATGAGACGTTTTTCAAAGACTGCATTCATTTTTAAAACAACCATAACCTTTATTTTATCAATAAAGGTTTCAAAAGCATTACGTAGATTATCAAATAATGATAATCTAAAATATACTGTTTACACACGACCATTACATAATGGTTTACAATAGAAATATATTACATCGACATATGTTTCTTAAATGCAGTTTTTACACAATATCATACAAACATGGACTCCAAATCTTGTCCTTATTTTAGTATGCAACAGTGGAAGCTCTTAGTATTCACCTGAGAATAAACATGCTTTAAACGTCAAAAAATGTTGGTGAGTTATAGGTTTAACCTATATATATATATCAAATCGTAACAATAGACCACAAGATTTCATATTTCAATACACATCCCATACATAGAGATAAAAATCATTTATATGGTGAACACCTGGTAACCGACATTAACAAGATTCATATTTAAGAATATCCCCATTATTCCGGGACACCCTTCGGATATGATATACATTTCGAAGTACTAAAGCATTCGGTACTTTGGATGGGGTTTGTTAGGCCCAATAGATCTATCTTTAGGATTCGCGTCAATTAGGGTGTCTGTTCCCTAATTCTTAGATTACCAGACTTAATAAAAAGGGGCATATTCGATTTCGATAATTCAACCATAGAATGTAGTTTCACGTACTTGTGTCTATTTTGTAAATCATTTATAAAACCTGCATGTATTCTCATCCCAAAAATATTAGATTTTAAAAGTGGGACTATAACTCACTTTCACAGATTTTTACTTCGTCGGGAAGTAAGACTTGGCCACTGGTCGATTCACGAACCTATAACAAATATGTACATATATATCAAAGTATATTCAAAATATATTTACAACACTTTTAATACATTTTGATGTTTTAAGTTTATTAAGTCAGCTGTCCTCGTTAGTAACCTACAACTAGTTGTCCAACGTTAGATGTACAGAAAAAAATTGATATATATTATCTTGAATTAATCCACGACCCAGTGTATACACGTCTCAGGCTAGATCACAACTCAAAGTATATATATTTTTGGAATCAACCTCAACCCTGTATAGCTAACTCCCACATTACTACATATAGAGTGTCTATGGTTGAATATGAGTATTACCTTGTATTAGAAAGATATCTTACTGTAAATAAGAAAGATTTCTTGAGGTTGGATGATCACTCTACAAGATTGGAAGTAAGCTAGCAAACTTGGAAGTATTCTTGATTTTATGAAACTAGAACTTGTAGAATTTATGAAGAACACTTAGAACTTGAAGATAGAACTTGAGAGAGATCAATAAGATGAAGAAAATTGAAGAATGAAAGTGTTTGTAGGTGTTTTTGGTCGTTGGTGTATGAATTAGATATAAAGGATATGTAATTTTGTTTTCGTGTAAATAAGTCATGAATGATTACTCATATTTTTGTAATTTTATGAGATATTTCATGCTAGTTGCCAAATGATGGTTCTCACATGTGTTAGGTCACTCACATGGGCTACTAAGAGCTGATCATTGGAGTATATATACCAATAGTACATACATCTAAAAGCTGTGTATTGTACGAGTACCAATACGGGTGCATACGAGTAGAATTGTTGATGAAACTGAACAAGGATGTAATTGTAAGCATTTTTGTTAAGTAGAAGTATTTTGATAAGTGTCTTGAAGTCTTTCAAAAGTGTATGAATACATATTAAAACACTACATGTATATACATTTTATCTGAGTCGTTAAGTCATCGTTAGTCGTTACATGTAAGTGTTGTTTTGAAACCTTTAGGTTAACGATCTTGTTAAATGTTGTTAACCCATTGTTTATTAAATCAAATGAGATGTTAAATTAATACATTATAATGATATCATGATGTATTAATATATCTTAATATGATATATATACATTAAATGTCGTTACAACGATAATCGTTACATATATGCCTCGTTTCAAAATCATTAAGTTAGTAGTCTTGTTTTTACATATGTAGTTCATTGCTAATATACTTAATGATATGTTTACTTATCATAATATCATATTAACTATATATATATATATATATATATATATATATATATATATATATATATATATATATATATATATATATATATATATATATATATATATATATATATATATATATATATATATATATATCCATATATATGTCATCATATAGTTTTTACAAGTTTTAACGTTCGTGAATCGCCGGTCAACTTGGGTGGTCAATTGTCTATATGAAACCTATTTCAATTAATAAAGTCTTAACAAGTTTGATTGCTTAACATGTTGGAAACACTTAATCATGTAAATAACAATTTCATTTAATATATATATAAACATGGAAAAGTTCGGGTCACTACAGTACCTACCCGTTAAATAAATTTCGTCCCGAAATTTTAAGCAGTTGGAGGTGTTGACGTATCTTCTGGAAATAAATGCGGGTATTTCTTCTTCATCAGATCTTCTCGTTCCCAGGTGAACTCGGGTCCTCTACGAGCATTCCATCGAACCTTAACAATTGGTATCTTGTTTTGCTTAAGTCTTTTAACCTCACGATCCATTAATTCAACGGGTTCTTCGATGAATTGAAGTTTTTCGTTGATTTGGATTCCATCTAACGGAATAGTGAGATCTTCTTTAGCAAAACATTTCTTCAAATTCGAGAAGTGGAAAGTGTTATGTACAGCCGCGAGTTGTTGAGGTAACTCAAGTCGGTAAGCTACTGGTCCGACACGATCAATAATCTTGAATGGTCCAATATACGTTGGATTTAATTTCCCTCGTTTACCAAATCGAACAACACCTTTCCAAGGTGCAACCTTAAGCATGACCATCTCTTCAATTTCAAATTCTATATCTTTTCTTTTAATGTCAGCGTAGCTCTTTTGTTTACTTTGGGCGGTTTTCAACCGTTGTTGAATTTGGATGATCTTCTCGGTAGTTTCTTGTATTATGTCACGACCCTACTTTTTCTGTTATCTTTTCCGTTAATTATTTAACGACTGTTAACTGTTAGTGTGCCACGTCATTTCTATGACCTATATTATTATTTGTAATATATATATATATATATATATATATATATATATATATATATATATATATATATATATATATATATATATTAATTATTATGTGTTATGTGAATATTTGTATTCATATTTTAATTTATACGTTTCTACGTCTCGCGGATTTCCATCCGGCGAATCTTTTTGGTTTTCAAACCAACGGTCGAGTTTTTGGGACATTTAAATCCTAAATATTTTAAATATGATATTTTAAGATCATATTATTATATAGTGTATTTATATTTATTTTTCGTCGCGCGTTTGTTATCTTTCCGAATTTTTAATCGCCCGTTTCGGGACTCGTTCGGGCTTTCGGGCCACAAGGATTATACATTTAAGTGAGATGGACCAAGTGGGGCCCACCCCACTAATATTTTTGGCCGAATCCCCTTAGAGGGGGGGAGTGTTTTGTTTTCCATTTTATTATTTTTCATTTACACTTGCAAATCTCCCTAAAAACCTAAACTTATTAATTTTGCTCTCCTTCTCCTCCCTCTCCCTCTTTGTGCCGTCGCCATCCACCACCAATATCACCATCATCATCAAAATTTAAAGCTTGGATCAAGGATTGATTAATACCAACGCGTTCCTCTCGTTCTTCTCTACGCGATTACATAGATCGTTTCTCGATTAGGATATAAACCCTAACCCTAGAAATTTCTATTTTTCATTTATTTACTGTATTTTGATGTTTAATTGATAGTATGATGTTTGTGGATTATTGTAATGGTGTTTGTATGCATAGATGTACTCAAAATTGCATGTTTTCGGTTGGTAAATTTCTGGACAGCAGCTATTTCGTGATTTCTGGGTTTGTGACTGATATAAAAGTTAAAATAAACTATCTAGATGAGTTCCTCTCATCAAGACATTAATTTTAGACTCCGGATTCATGTCGTTTCGATTCCCGGAGCCCTAGTTATGATCAAATTAGTTTTTGTTAAAATTGAATTGTGTTATGGACAAGAACCAGGTTGGGTCCGACTTTGTGACCATCCTTGGTGTCTTTGGGGTGTGTCATTTGGTTAGGACTGATGGTGGGACGAATTTTCATGTTCGGGTCACCTAAATCCGAGCCACGGTTCACCCGTTGTGCCTAAATCACTGTTTTGAGTAAATTGAAGTCCCAAGTGGTGTCATTGCTGATTACCACGACCTAGGGACTGTTCTTGGAGTGTTCTTGAGTACACCATTGTGTCGGGTGGTTTGGATAGGCGGAGATGCATATAAGGCTCGCCAGAAGTCGACACCCGGGGCTCAAAATACGACCCGATGAACTTTTGAATTAAAAACTTATGGTTAATGATTAAACTTATTATAAAATTTATGGCTTTCATTATTAATTAATTACTTATGATAAAAGAGGTAATTATTATTATTTAAGACTTATGATATAAATATTTATTATATCATTTAATTATTATTTATGATTTAATTAACATTTTAATTTAACTTATGATTAATGAAACTTTTATTATTAATGGAAAATACTTATGATAAGTATTAAATTTATTTTATAAGAATATTACTATAAGACTTATAATAAAGATTAAATAATTATTTAATTATTATAAGACTTAATTATTATTTAATTATGATTTAATTATTAAATACTTATGATTTAATAATTATATTTAGAAACTTATGATATGATTAATAATTCATTATTAATTAATAATACTTATGATATGATTTAAAATTTATTATTAATTAATAATATTTATATTATGACTAATATTCAATTAATTAATTAAATACTTATGTTATATTAATTATATCATTTCAACTTATATTAACTTTAATAATTCATTTTATTTAATTAAACTTATGTTATGACATAATTATACACTTTTAACTTTAATAAACATTATAACTTATGTTATTATTATAACTTACACTTTTCAAATTAATGTTGACTATGTTTGACCAAGGTTGACTTTTGAGTTGACTTTCGGTTGACTTTGACTTTCAGTTGACTTTTGTTGACTTTCTAAATAAGGAAACTTTCCTAACTTAAAAACTTCCTGAAAATAGAAACTTTCCAAAAATAGAAACTTTCCAAAAATAGAAACTTTCCAAAAATAGAAACTTTCCAAAAATAGAAACTTTCCAAAAATGGAAACCTGCTAAAAATAGAAACTTTCTATAAATAGAAAGTATGTGTCCGTACGCTGTTCCAGTCAAACCGATGCTTGCCGAGTATTGTTCTATGTCTACTTGCAACATGTACAATAGCTATCATACTAAGACTTGACCTAAGTTAGTTATTTATATCGACCTGCTTTATTTATAGGTCGGCGTTGTGATCGTTCCTGATCACTTTACTCTATTTGCTGTTCGCTTGTTTGTGTGGTTTCTTCAGTTGCTTTTAAGGTGAGTTATAGTCCCGTTTTTACATACTTTTCAAAGTATATTTTTGGGATGTGATTACATGCATTTTCATTTACGTTTAGAAACAAGTAACAGATAAATTTAATTATTCATTGTGAGTTGGACAAAAATATTACCTAGTCTGGTAACTGTAATCATTGGTTTCTACTGGTGAACGCGAATCCTACAGATAGATCTATCGGGTTTGACAACCCCGTTTCGAGCTAGTCGCGCTAGCAATTTATAATCGGAATGTTTAGTACTTCGTAATTTGTTGTAGATACACTGTCCAAGTGTATATTTTTATTGTGTTTGGCAAGGGTAAATAAAGGGTTAAGTGGTTACCAGGTGGCTCATTGATAATGGAATAATGTTTAATGTTTTCTAACATTTTTAAATCTTGTGGTCTAAAGTTTACTTATTTATTTAAACCTATAATTCACTCAACCTTTGTGTTTACAGTTTACTTGCATGTTTTCACAGGTACTTGAGTTTTGTGATGCTTCCGCTGTCTTTAGAAGAGTCTGCATGCATTTGGGCAGATTTTATGAAACATTTTATGAAACTTAAGCTTGCATTCTATTTTTGGATAATTTAAACTTGTGGGTTTGTTGGCAAGGTTTTGTGTCAACTTTTGGTTTATTACTATGGTTGGTTGTTTAAAACTACATATTTTGGTTTGTTTCCTTTTTTGGAAACTTTTGAGATAAAAGAATGCAACTTTGTTTATTTAATTCATTTAAGTCCGATCAAGCTGTGGGACCAACTGATGGATCCGTTAAGTGTTTTGACGGGGTCGTCAAATGTGGTATCAGAGCGTTGGTTGTAGGGAACTAGGCGGTCTTAATGTGGTCAACCCGTGGTTTTTAGGGTGCATTAGAGTCTAGTCTACAGCCCGACCTTTTTGCTATAGCATTATTATGCATTTCATTTCGTATAAGTTATATTATTAGGTTTCATATCTTTTTGGTATGTGGTTTGCGGTTTTGCTGTTTGCAGATGTCGACTTCGAGCGATAACTCTGTTGCTGCTCCTGCTCCACCGTCTCCTGCTAGACGTCGTGCTAATCAACCAGAGATCAATGATCCTGTTCATTACTATTTTTCTACCATTACTCATATGAACCGGGCTTATAATGAGGTGACACGTATTAACGCCCTTAGTGATTGTTTGCGCACTTTGCCACATAATGAAGTTATGGACGAGATCCGTGCCGACATGGGTAACTTTATCACTTTCAAGCATAGGGTTGAGGATGTGAACCGTAAGCGTGATCGAGAAGTTAAGGCTAAGTTCGAGGCTCTCGAGAGCACTGTTCGTGTGTTGAAGGAAGAGTTGGATGTTGTGAAAGGGAAGTTGCGTAAGTATGAGGATCCTGCTGAGACTCATGCTGGACCAGCTTATCACACCGCTCTAAGCGAATGTGATGTGATTATTCATATTGATTATCTATTTCATCAGACTTAATGTCCTTTTTATACATACATTTTGGATTTTATTAAGATTTTGTTATGGGATATTTTTCATTATGTATGGATGGTTATTTTTATGACATCTATTATCATTATCATGTTTTATTTCTGATGTTGTGGCTCTTGGCATGTTATATTATGCGTAATATATGTTCATGTATGTTAGGTGCTATGTATGTTGTATGATGTTATCATAAAATATGTATGCATGTGATGGTTATTTCTATAACAATCATAACTGTCATGTTATTACTCATAGTGTTAGTTGACTAATATCTTAATGGTTAGTCTTTTCGTGTTTTGATCTATTTCTTTATGACACTAGTATTATTCTTGGTATTAACGGATGTGTTATTCTATTTTGAAGATCATGCCTCCAAGAGAGTCCACTGAAGCGCGTATGCAATGCCTGATCAATGAAGGAATTGCTGCTGCTATGGCAGCAAATGCTAATGTTAACGCCAATGTGAACAACAACGTGGGATGCTCCCACAAAACTTTTATGGCTGGTCGACCCCAAGAATTCAGTGGTACGGAAGGACCAATAGGGCTTACTCGTTGGTTCGAGAAAATCGAATCTATTTTCAGGGTCAGTCGGGTCCGTGAAGAGGACAAAGTTAGTTTCGCTAGTTGCACTCTCAAGGATAGTGCCTTGACATGGTGGAACAATCTGGTTAGTAGTTTGGGAAGCGATGTAGCTTATGGTTTGGCCTGGAATGATTTTAAGGAAAGATTGATCACCCGCTATAGACCTCGGGGTGAGCTTAAGAAGCTAGAGATTGAGCTCAAGAATTTGAAAATGCATGGAACCGAGTTAGATGCCTATGAACGAAGGTTTTTCGAGTTAACTTTGCTGTGTCCTAGGGTTTATGCGGATGAGGACCGCAAAATTGAGGCTTACATTGATGGTTTGTCCGAGAAGATTGAATACGGGGTTGAGTCTAGTGAACCCCAGACTATTGAGGCGGCTATGTCTATGGCCCACAAACTTAATGACAAGGTGTTGAGAAGAAGCAAGACTACAGTTGTTGAAACTAGTGAGGAGGTTGTCAAGAAGGCTGATAATGGGAAACGAAAGTGGGATAACAACCGCAATCAAAACCAAAATCAGCAGAAGAAACAGGATACCTCAGGTGCTAATAACAGAAATCAGCGTGTGTGTCCTCGTTGCTATAAAGCTCATGATGGTTACTGCACAGTTACTTGTAAGAGGTGCTCTAAGCAAGGGCACATTGCTAAAGATTGTACAGTGCTTTTGCCGGGGGCTGCTACTCCCGCGACTGGTGGTAATAATAATAATGTTGGTAATAGAGGTGGTAACAGTAACGGTAATGGGAAATCGAATAATGCAGGTAATCCAAGGGTTTGTTATGAGTGTGGGAAGCCGGGGCATTTTCGAGATGCTTGTCCCAACAAGAAGACTGCAGAGACTGCACGCGGCCGAGCGTTCAACATTAATGCTAAGGATGCGGAGGAAGATCCTAAGCTTGTTACTGGTACGTTCTCAGTCAACGATTTATCAGTTTATATGTTATTTGATTCAGGGGCTGATTTAAGTTTCATGTCGAGTAAATTAAGTCCGAGAATCAAAACGCCGTTAACTCTCTTAGACAATACTTATGTTGTTGAAGTAGCTAATGGTAAGGAACTTACTACTAAGACTGTACATCGTAAGTGTAACATTAATCTGGGTGGTAGGGATTTCGAGATAGATTTGATACCGATTGAACTTGGTAGTTTTGATATTGTTATTGGTATGGATTGGTTGTCTGCGAACCGTGCTGAGATCGTGTGTTATGATAAGGCTATTCGTATTACTGATGTGATTGGAGAGCCACTGATGGTCTTTGGAGATAAGAAATGCACACAGTTAAACCTTATTAGCTGTATGAAAGTTCGTAAACATCTCCGCAAAGGCTGTCATGCTATTCTTGCTCATGTTGTTGATCCTAGTAAGGAAATGAAGAACGTTGATGACGTTCACATTGTTAGGGATTTTCCCGAGGTGTTTCCCGATGACTTACCTGGCCTTCCGCTGCAACGCGCGGTAGAATTTCAAATTGATCTTGTTCCCGGCGCTGCTCCTGTAGCACGTGCTCCTTATCGTCTTGCGCCTTCCGAACTTCAAGAATTGTCGAGTCAACTTCGTGAGTTGTTAGACAAAGGTTTTATTTGTCCTAGTTCGTCCCCTTGGGGAGCTCCCGTTCTGTTTGTTAAGAAGAAAGATGGTTCCTTTCGTTTAGGCATTGATTACCGTGAACTGAATAACCTCACTGTTAAAAATCGTTATCCTCTTCCGAGAATTGATGATCTGTTCGATCAACTTCAGGGTTCGTCTGTTTATTCAAAAATTGATCTTCGTTCTGGCTATCATCAGTTGCGTGTTAAAGAATCTGATGTTTCGAAAACTGCTTTTCGCACCAGTTACGGTCACTTTGAATTTGTTGTTATGCCGTTCGGATTGACAAATGCACCTGTTGTGTTCATGGACCTCATGAATCGTGTGTGCAGACCCTATCTGGACAAGTTCGTTATTGTTTTCATCGACGACATCCTTATCTATTCTAAGAGTGATGAAGAGCACGAAGAACACTTGAGGTTAGTGCTTGATTTGTTAAAGAAAGAAGAGTTGTATGCTAAGTTCTCTAAGTGTGCTTTTTGGTTAAGAGAAGTTCAGTTCCTTGGTCATATTGTTAGTAAACAGGGAATACAAGTTGATACTGCTAAAATTGAGGCGATTGAAAAGTGGGAAACCCCGAAAACTCCTACTCAGATTCGTCAGTTCTTAGGGTTGGCAGGTTACTATCGAAGGTTCATTCAGGATTTCTCTCGTATTGCGAAACCTCTGACTGCTTTAACGCATAAGGGGAAGAAGTATGAGTGGAAGGATGAACAAGAGAATGCTTTTTAGATTTTGAAGAAGAAGTTGACTACCGCTCTGATTTTGTCACTACCGGAGGGTAATGACGATTTTGTTGTTTATTGTGATGCATCGCGATAAGGCTATGGTTGCGTTTTGATGCAACGAAAGAAGGTTATTGTGTATGCGTCACGACAGTTGAAGATTCACGAACAGAACTATACAACTCATGATTTAGAGTTGGGGGCTGTGGTTTTTGCGCTTAAAATTTGGAGACACTATCTTTATGGTGTCAAGAGTACTGTGTACACCGTTCATAAGAGTCTTCAACATATCCTCGATCAGAAACAGTTGAACATGAGACAACGAAGATGGATTGAGACGTTGAATGATTATAATTGTGACCAAAAGTATCACCCGGGTAAGGCCAATGTTGTGGCTGATGCATTGAGTAGTAAAGAAAGGACTGAACCTCGCAGGGTTAGGGCCTTGAATATGACAGTTAGATCAAACCTCGTTAGGCAGATTCTTGAGGCACAACAAGAAGCCTTAAAGGAGGAGAATTTCGTGAAGGAGAATGTAGAAAAGCTAGCTAAGAAGTTTGAAGTACGAGCTGATGGTACTAGGTATTTTGCGGGACGTCTTTGGGTTCCGAAATTTGAAGGTCTTCGACAACTTGTTTTGGATGAGGCTCATAAGTCTAGATACTCTATTCATCCTGGTTCAGGAAAGATGTATCAGGATCTTAAGGAGCTGTATTGGTGGCATAATTTGAAAGGTGATGTAGCTAAGTATGTGACTAAGTATTTGACCTGTGCTAAGGTCAAAGCTGAACATAAAAAACCGTCTGGACTTTTGGTGCAACCAGAAATTCCCGAGTGGAAGTGGGAAGGTATCACTATGGATTTTATTACTAAGTTACCAAGAGTTTTGGGTGGCTATGATGCGATTTGGGTGATTGTAGATCGACTCACTAAGTCGGCTCACTTTTTGCCGATTAGGGAAACGGATTCGATGGAGAAACTCACCCGTTTGTATTTGAAAGAGATTGTTTCTAGGCATGGTGTTTCTGTTTCCATTATTTCCGACCGAGACAGTCGATTTGTGTCGAGGTTTTGGCGATCTTTACAGGAAGCCTTGGGTACTAGGTTGGATATGAGCACCGCTTATCATCCTCAAACGGATGGTCAAAGTGAAAGGACCATTCAGACATTAGAAGACATGTTGCGAGCGTGCGTCATTGATTTTGGAAATGGGTGGGATAAATATTTTCCGCTAGCTGAGTTTTCTTATAACAACAGTTACCACGCAAGTATTAAAGCCGCACCATTTGAAGCTTTGTACGGTAGGAAATGTAGGTCTCCTATTTGTTGGAATGAGGTTGGGGATGCTCAACTTACAGGTCCAGAGATTATTCACGAGACTACTGAGAAGATTGTACAAATTAAAGAAAGGTTGAGAACTGCTAGAAGTCGGCAAAAGAGTTATGCCGATAAGGGAAGGAAAGATGTTGAATTTCAAGTTGGTGATCGTGTTATGTTAAAGGTTTCGCCTTGGAAGGGCGTAATCCGTTTTGGTAAAAGAGGGAAGTTAAGTCCTCGTTTCGTGGGACCTTTTGAGATTATTGAAAGAGTTGGACCCGTGCCTTATCGTTTGAAATTGCCACAAGAACTCAGTGCTGTTCACGATGTTTTGCATATTTCGAATTTAAAGAAGTGCTTGGCTGAATTTGATCAGACTATTCCTTTGGAGGAACTTCAAGTTGATAAGCAATTGCATTTTATTGAGGAGCCTGTTGAAATCATGGACCAAGAGGTTAAGACTCTTAAACAGAGCAGAATTCCTATTGTTCGGGTCAGATGGAACGCTAGATGCGGTCCCGAGTTCACTTGGGAGCGTGAAGACCAAATGAAGCAGAAATACCCGCATTTGTTCGCTGATGCCGAGTCAACCCCTGCGCCTGCTTAAATTTCGGGACGAAATTTCCGTAACGGGAAGGTACTGTCACGACCCTACTTTTTCCGTTATCTTTTCCGTTAATTATTTAACGACCGTTAACTGTTAGTGTGCCACGTCATTTCTATGACCTATATTATTATTTGTAATAATATACATATATATATATATATATATATATATATATATATATATATATATATATATATATATATTAATTATTATGTGTTATGTGAATATTTGTATTCATATTTTAATTTATACGTTTCTACGTCTCGCGGATTTCCATCCGGCGAATCTTTTTGGTTTTCAAACCAACGGTCGAGTTTTTGGGACATTTAAATTCTAAATATTTTAAATATGATATTTTAAGATCATATTATTATATAGTGTATTTATATTTATTTTTCGTCGCGCGTTTGTTATCTTTCCGAATTTTTAATCGCGTAAGTGCGTTTTCGCGTTTCGGGACTCGTTCGGGCTTTCGGGCCACAAGGATTATACATTTAAGTGAGATGGACCAAGTGGGGCCCACCCCACTAATATTTTCGGCCGAATCCCCTTAGAGGGGGGAGTGTTTTGTTTTCCATTTTATTATTTTTCATTTACACTTGCAAATCTCCCTAAAAACCTAAACTTATTAATTTTGCTCTCCTTCTCCTCCCTCTCCCTCTTTGTGCTGTCGCCATCCACCACCAATATCACCATCATCATCAAAATTTAAAGCTTGGATCAAGGATTGATTAATACCAAAGCGTTCCTCTCGTTCTTCTCTACGCGATTACATAGATCGTTTCTCGATTAGGGTATAAACCCTAACCCTAGAATTTTCTATTTTTCATTTATTTACTTTATTTTGATGTTTAATTGATAGTATGATGTTTGTGGATTATTGTAATGGTGTTTGTATGCATAGATGTACTCAAAATTGCATGTTTTCGGTTTGTAAATTTCTGGACAGCAGCTATTTCGTGATTTCTGGGTTTGTGACTGATATAAAAGTTAAAATAAACTATCTAGATGAGTTCCTCTCATCAAGACATTAATTTTAGACTCCGGATTCATGTCGTTTCGATTCCCGGAGCCCTAGTTATGATCAAATTACTTTTTGTTAAAATTGAATTGTGTTATGGACAAGAACCAGGTTGGGTCCGACTTTGTGACCATCCTTGGTGTCTTTGGGGTGTCATTTGGTTAGGACTGATGGTGGGACGAATTTTCATGTTCGGGTCACCTAAATCCGAGCCACGGTTCACCCGTTGTGCCTAAATCACTGTTTTGAGTAAATTGAAGTCCCAAGTGGTGTCATTGCTGATTACCACGACCTAGGGACTGTTCTTGGAGTGTTCTTGAGTACACCATTGTGTCGGGTGGTTTGGATAGGTGGAGATGCATATAAGGCTCACCAGAAGTCGACACCCGAGGCTCAAAATACGACCCGATGAACTTTTGAATTAAAAACTTATGGTTAATGATTAAACTTATGATAAAATTTTTGGCTTTCATTATTAATTAATTACTTATGATAAAAGAGGTAATTATTATTATTTAAGACTTATGATATAAATATTTATTATATCATTTAATTATTATTTATGATTTAATTAACATTTTAATTTAACTTATGATTAATGACACTTTTATTATTAATGGAAAATACTTATGATAAGTATTAAATTTATTTTATAAGAATATTACTATAAGACTTATAATAAAGATTAAATAATTATTTAATTATTATAAGACTTAATTATTATTTAATTATGATTTAATTATTAAATACTTATGATTTAATAATTATATTTAGAAACTTATGATATGATTAATAATTCATTATTAATTAATAATACTTATGATATGATTTAAAATTTATTATTAATTAATAATATTTATATTATGATTAATATTTAATTAATTAATTAAATACTTATGTTATATTAATTATATCATTTTAACTTATATTAACTTTAATAATTCATTTTATTTAATTAAACTTATGTTATGACATAATTATACACTTTTAACTTTAATAAACATTATAACTTATGTTATTATTATAACTTACACTTTTCAAATTAATGTTGACTATGTTTGGCCAAGGTTGACTTTTGAGTTGACTTTCGGTTGACTTTGACTTTCAGTTGACTTTTGTTGACTTTCTAAATAAGGAAACTTTCCTAACTTAAAAACTTTCTGAAAATAGAAACTTTCCAAAAATAGAAACTTTCCAAAAATAGAAACTTTCCAAAAATGGAAACCTGCTAAAAATAGAAACTTTCTATAAATAGAAAGTATGTGTCCGTACGCTGTTCCAGTCAAACTGATGCTTGCCAAGTATTGTTCTATGTCTACTTGCAACATGTACAATAGCTATCATACTAAGACTTGACCTAAGTTAGTTATTTATATCAACCTTGTAAGACCCTAATCAGTTTGTACAGCAGTGTAAATATGTTACATAGAGTGTGGGCGATGTTGTGCTGTTAAACAGAAGTCACTGAGTGAGCTAAGCCTAGTGCGCACCGCGCACCCTCCAGATCAGTTTTAAATTTTTTTTTTCCGCGTTTTTGGTTGGTTAACGGGTTGGGTCGTTACAAGTGGTATCAGAGCATGGTCTAAGGGATTTAGGTGACTTGAGATAGGCGCCTAGACTTAGACTTTTTGTGTGTGCGTTATGCGGGACTTGTAGGACTTTGGGTCGGATCGGGATTGGTTTGTGCATAGGTTTATGTAAACTAATCATGCGCTATTTGTTATGTATGTTTAGCGGGCATCGAGCGAGATGGACGTTGTACTAGCATGTTAATGCGACGTGCTCGCGTAACAATGATTAGCTACCATTGTTACGGGCGCAAATCATGTTAAACAAGCAATGTACGACGATTGTTGAGCGAGATGGAGTAGTGTGGCATATATGTATATACACATGTAATTGTCCTTTCGTTTTTGTGGTTTAACCTATTTCGTTTTATAGAATAAAGACGAGAAACGGTCCCGATCATGATAACGGAAGTACAAGCGAGGACGCCGAGTTTTCGGCCAAGGTTGAGGCCGTCTTTAAAAAGTTAAAAGCGGATTTTCTTACGGACGTCCGAAAGGTCTTTCAAGATTCGGTCGATGGGCAGGTGACCGATTTGATAAATGAACGAATGAAGGCCACTATCGAAGAGGCCCTTGACGCTAGGAATATCTATCCTCGCGGTGAAGGAGGCGAAGGAAGGCGGGACTTCCACTACAAGAACTTCAAGGATGCTCAACCCCCGATGTTTAATGGGGTGCGAGATCCCTTGAAAAGTACATGTTGGATCTCCGATATTGAGGGAGCTTTCCGTACCGCGGAATGTCCTCCCGAAAAGAAGGCGAGGTATGGTTCTAGCATTTTACGCGAAGAAGCTAAGTTGTGGTGGGACGATAAAATCAACTTGTATGGTGAAGAACAATGTATGGGGTTGACTTGGGAAGACTTCAAGAAAGAGTTTTTCAAAGAATACCGAACTTCTTCCGACCTCGATAGAATTCGGGACGAGTTGCACCATTTGCAACAAGGTTCCATGGATTTGGTTACCCTCAAGTCTACATTCTTGGCAAAGACTCGTTTTTGCCCGGAATATGTTGGTGATGATCATAAGCTCATGAAGGATTTCTACCGTACTTTGAATGATGGGTACAAGGGGAAGATTAGTCGGGGTATGGCTAAGACTTTTGATGAATTGTTTGAGTTGGCTCGGGGTTTTGAGCCGGAGGTTCCAAGAAAGAGTGATTTCATGTTTTCCAAAAGAAAGTTTGAAGGTTTTAGTTACTCTAACGCCTCAAGCAAGAAGAGCAAGAGCAAGAGGGGGGCCGAAAGTGTCAATAGTGCAAAGAAGGGCACTACCGGTGGGTTTTCTTATACGTGCTACAATTGTGGGCAACCGGGTCATATGGCTCGTGAGTGTCCGAAACCATCTTCCGGAAACAAAGTCACTTGATTTAATTACGGCAAAGAAGGGCATAAGAAGCCGGAGTGTCCCGACTTGCGAAACGACAATGTGAAGCGGTTAGAGAAGGCGGCGGGTACGGCTAGGGGTCGCAACTATTTGATGACCAATGATGAAGCCAAACAATCGCACGAAGTTGTCTCAGGTACTTACATGGTTAATTCTAATCCGGCAAGGATTCTTTTCGATAGCGGTGCAAATTTGTCGTTTGTGTCTCCTAAATTTTTGCCTAAACTTAATAGACCGTTAGCTAAGTTAAGTCGTCCGATAGAAGTCGAAATAGCGGATGGCAAGACGGTGCTAGTGGTTGATGTGTGTGAAAATTGTGATGTTGTTTTTGGTGCCGAAACCTTTAAAATTGATCTTATTCCAATGACCTTGGGCGACTTTGATATTGTCGTTGGTATGGATTGGCTCAATCGTTATAGAGCCGATATTGCATGCCATGATAAGTTTATTCGTGTGAAGACCCTAAGTGGGGGAGAGTTAATTATTCATGGTGATAAGCGAAGGAGACCGGTGCCGATATGCACTTTTGCACGGGCACGTCGTTTTGTTGTTACCAGTGGCATGGCTTTCCTTGCTCATGTTGTTGATACTCGCAATGAGCCACCACCTATTCGTGAAATTCCGGTTGTTAGTGAATTCGAAGACGTTTTTCCGGACGAATTACCGGGTGTTCCGGCGGAAAGACAAGTTGAGTTTCGTATTGAGTTGGTTCCGGGAGCTACTCCCATTGCTAAAACTCCTTATCGTTTAGCACCAACAGAAATGCAAGAGTTGTTGAATCAAACCCAAGAGTTGCTCGAGAAGGGTTTTATTCGACCGAGTGCTTCGCCATTGGGCGCTCCGGTGTTATTTGTGAAGAAGAAAGATGGTGGTATGCGTATGTGCATTGATTACCGTAAGTTGAATAAAGTGACGATCAAGAATCGTTATCCATTACCTAGGATTGACGATTTATTTGATCAACTTCAAGGTGCAACGTATTTCTCTAAGATCGACCTACGGTCCGGCTATCACCAAATGCGGGTCCGTGAGGAAGACATAGAGAAAACGGCTTTTCGAACGAGTTACGGGCATTATGAGTTTGTAGTTATGCCCTTTGGTCTTACGAATGCACCGGCGGCATTCATGGATCTTATGAACCGAGTGTGCCAACCTATGTTGGACAAGTCGGTAATAGTGTTCATTGACGACATACTAGTCTACTCGAAAAGTATGAAAGAACATGAACATCATTTGCGTGAAGTATTGAAGACGCTACGAAAGGAGAAGTTGTATGCAAAGTTCTCCAAATGTGAATTTTAGCTAAGGGAAGTTCAATTCCTTGGTCATATTGTGAACGAAAACGGTATTCAAGTAGATCTGGGGAAGATCGAAACGGTGAAGAGTTGGGGACGACCGACTACGCCTACAGAAATCCGAAGTTTTCTCGGATTGGCCGGTTATTATCGTCGGTTTATCCAAGATTTTTCTAAGATCGCTTCTCCATTGACGAAATTGACAAGAAAGAATGCAAGATTTAATTGGGAGAACGAGCAAGAGATTGCTTTTCAATTGTTAAAAGAGAAGTTGTGTCAAGATCCGGTGTTAGTGTTGCCGGAAGGGGTAGAAGATATGGTAGTTTATTGTGATGCTTCCTTAAATGGTCTCGGGTGTGTTCTAATGCAAAGAGGTAAAGTCATCGCTTATGCCTCTCGACAATTAAAGGAACATGAAACGAGGTATCCGACTCATGATCTTGAGTTGGCGGCGGTTGTGCATGCGTTGAAAATTTGGCGCCATTACTTGTATGCTGTCAAGTGTACGATTTATTCAGATCATAAGAGTTTGAAACATCTCTTTAATCAACGAGATTTGAATTATCGCCAACGTAGGTGGATGGATGTGGTGAAAGACTACGATTGTGAAATACTCTATCATCCGGGTAAGGCGAATGTTGTCGCGGATGCGTTGAGTCGAAAGAGTCAACATCCGGCGATAAAAGTGGGGTCATTACGTTTGATTATTACCAACGATTTTCTTGAAAAGCTTGGTGAGATTCAAATAGAGGCTTATGTTCACAACAAGCATACGGAGCGAATCGCGGGCCAATCGGAGTTTATTACTATGGGTCCGTGTGGTTTGTTGTCTTTCCAAGGAAGGGTGTGGGTGCCTAAGATGGGTGATTATCGATGAGTGCTACTTGATGAAGCACATAAGTCAAAATATTCCATTCATCCGGGCGCGACGAAAAAGTATCTTGACTTGAAGAAAGATTATTGGTGGCCGGGCATGAAGCGTGATGTTGTGAAGTATGTTGAGCAATGCGTCACGTGTTTGCAAGTAAAAGCCGAACACCAAAAGCTGTATGGTAAATTGCAACCGTTAGAAATTCCAAAATGGAAATGGGAGCACATTACCATGGATTTCATAACAAAGTTACCTAAGACGGCGAGAACCCAATTTGATATGATTTGGGTGATAGTTGACCGGTTGACGAAAAGTGCTTTGTTTCTTCCCATTAAAGAAGCAATATCGTCGGAGGCCTTGGCTAAGTTGTTTATCAAGGAAGTGGTCTCTCGACACGGGGTTCCTATATCTATTGTTTCGGATAGAGATACTCATTTTACATCTCGGTTTTGGGAAAAGTTTCACGAAGATATGGGTACACAATTGAAATTGAGCACGGCGTATCATCCTCAAACGGACGGTCAAACCGAACGTATGAATCAAACTTTGGAGGATATGTTACGAGCGTGTATTATTGATTTTGGTGGTAGTTGGGACGAGCACTTACATTTGGTGGAATTCTCGTACAATAATAGTTATCACACTAGTATCGGGATGCCACCTTATGAGATGCTATATGGGTGGAGGTGTCGAACTCCCATTTGTTGGGGAGAAGTGGGTCAAAGAGAAATCGGGAGTACCGATTTGGTTTTAGAGACGAATAACAAGATTGATATTATTCGGGAACATTTGAGAAAGGCTCAAGATAGACAAAAGTCGTATGCCGACAAACGTAGATGAACGATCGAATTTCAAGAAGGCGATATGGTGATGCTTAAGGTTTCGCCATGGAAGGGTATTATTCGATTTCGAAAACGGGGAAAGTTAGCTCCTTGGTTTATTGGTCCCTTTAAAGTTTTAGCTCGTGTTGGTGAAGTCGCGTATCGTTTGGAATTAACCGAAGAGCTTGCGGGGATTCATAATACATTTCATGTTTCCCATCTCCGTAAGTGTCTTGCAGATGATTCATCATGGGTGCCGTTAGACGAAATTGAGCTAAACAATAAGTTAGAGTATATTGAGGAGCCGATTGCCATACTCGATGAGAAGGTCAAAAGGTTGAGGCATAAAGAGGTTAGGACTTTTAAAGTTCAATGGCGTCGTAGTAAGGGTTCCGAGTTTACTTGGGAGCCCGAAGAATTCGTGTTGGTTTATCTTCCCTCTTGTCATGCGGCTTTGGATTGCGAGGACGCAATCCGAATAAGTGGGGGGAGAGTTGTAAGACCCTAATCAGTTTGTACAGCAGTGTAAATATGTTACATAGAGTGTGGGTGATGTTGTGCTGTTAAACAGAAGTCACTGAGTGAGCTGAGCCTAGTGCGCGCCGCGCACCCTCCAGAACAGTTTTAAATTTTTTTTTCCGCGTTTTTGGTTGGTTAACGGGTTGGGTCGTTACAGACCTGCTTTATTTATAGGTCGGCGTTGTGATCGTTCCTGATCACTTTACTCTATTTGCTGTTCGCTTGTTTGTGTGGTTTCTTCAGTTGCTTTTAAGGTGAGTTATAGTTCCGTTTTTACATACTTTTCAAAGTATATTTTTGGGATGTGATTACATGCATTTTCATTTACGTTTAGACACAAGTAACAGTTAAATTTAATTATTCATTGTGAGTTGGACAAAAATATTCCCTAGTCTGGTAACTGTAATCATTGGTTTCTACTGGTGAACGCGAATCCTACGGATAGATCTATCGGGTTTAACAACCCCGTTTCGAGCTAGTCGCGCTAGCAATTTATAATTGGAATGTTTAGTACTTCGTAATTTGTTGTAGATACACTGTCAAGTGTATATTTTTATTGTGTTTGGCAAGGGTAAATAAAGGGTTAAGTGGTTACCAGGTGGCTCATTGATAATGGAATAATGTTTAATGTTTTCTAACATTTTTAAATCTTGTGGTCTAAAGTTTACTTATTTATTTAAACCTATAATTCACTCAACCTTTGTGTTGACAGTTTACTTGCATGTTTTCACAGGTACTTGAGTTTTGTGATGCTTCCGCTGTCTTTAGAAGAGTCTGCATACATTTGGGCAGATTTTATTGAACATTTTATGAAACTTAAGCTTACATTCTATTTTTGGATAATTTAAACTTGTGGGTTTGTTGGCAAAGTTTTGTGTCAACTTTTGGTTTATTACTATGGTTGGTTGTTTAAAACTACATATTTTGGTTTGTTTCCTTTTTGGGAAACTTTTGAGATAAAAGAATGCAACTTTGTTTATTTAATTCATTTAAGTCCGATCAAGTTGTGGGACCAACTGACGGATCCGTTAAGTGTTTTGACGGGGTCGTCACATATTATCTCCGGACCCGTAATCTGTCTATCCCCCACTTCACTCCAACAAATCGGAGACCTGCACTTTCTACCATAAAGTGCTTCAAACGGCGCCATCTCAATGCTTGAATGATAGCTGTTGTTGTAGGAAAATTCTGCTAACGGTAGATGTCGATCCCAACTGTTTCCGAAATCAATAACACATGCTCGTAGCATGTCTTCAAGTGTTTGTATCGTCCTTTCGCTCTGCCCATCAGTTTGTGGATGATAGGCAGTACTCATGTCTAGACGAGTTCCTAATGCTTGCTATAATGTCTGCCAGAATCTTGAAATAAATCTGCCATCCCTATCAGAGATAATAGAGATTGGTATTCCATGTCTGGAGACGACTTCCTTCAAATACAGTCGTGCTAACTTCTCCATCTTGTCATCTTCTCTTATTGGCAGGAAGTGTGCTGATTTGGTGAGACGATCAACTATTACCCAAATAGTATCAAAACCACTTGCTGTCCTTGGCAATTTAGTGATGAAATCAATGGTAATGTTTTCCCATTTCCATTCCAGGATTTCAGGTTGTTGTAGTAGACCTGATGGTTTCTGATGTCCAGCTTTGACCTTAGAACACGTCAAACATTCTCCTACATATTTAGCAATATCGGCTTTCATACCTGGCCACCAAAAATGTTTCTTAAGATCCTTGTACATCTTCCCCGTTCCAGGATGTATTGAGTATCTGGTTTTATGAGCTTCTCTAAGTACCATTTCTCTCATATCTCCAAATTTTGGTACCCAAATTCTTTCAGCCCTATATCGGGTTTCGTCTTCCCGAATATTAAGATGCTTCTCCGATCCTTTGGGTATTTCATCCTTTAAATTTCCCTCTTTTAAAACTCCTTGTTGCGCCTCCTTTATTTGAGTAGTAAGGTTAGTGTGAATCATTATATTCATAGATTTTACTCGAATGGGTTCTCTGTCCTTTCTGCTCATGGCGTCGGCTACCACATTTATATATATATATATATATATATATATATATATATATATATATATATATATATATATATATATATATATATATATGAATCTATACATAATGTTGTATGTATATATAAAATGTATAACTATTAAATATTAAGTATATGTTATTACATCATATTAATAATAAATACTAAGTACAAGTTAAAATATTAAAAGTTATATTACTAATCTTACTTTAATTAAAAATGTTAATATTAATGTTTGTATTATTAATATTATTATAATATTGAAATTTGATACAATAAATTTGTAATATCTATTAATATTATTGTTATCATTGTTAATGTCATTATTATTATCTATATTATTATAATTATTATTAATATATTATTATCAATAGTATTATTAATAATATTAATGTAATTAGTATTAATATCTATTAAATCATTAGTTTAAGTATGGTTACGAAGATACAATTTATTATTATTATCATAAATGTTATTATTATAAATATGGTTATTTACAGTATTATGATTATCATTATTAGTATCATTGTTATTAGTAAAAAAAAAATTATAATTATAATTAATATGATTATCAAAAGTATTATCATTAACATAATTACTAAAATTATCATTTTAATTAAAGTTATTATTTTTCATCATTCTTATTAGTATTATTATGATTATGATATTAATATCATTATTATTTCTATTATCATTATTATTAGTTTCATTATTATTATTAATATTAATATTATGTATTTATGTTTGTACTATCAATATTAGTAGGTTCCTTTATATATTTATTAAGTTGATATGGATATAATTAGATATACATAAATACAAATACAAATATATTATACTCATAAATACAGTTATATATTTTATAAATATATATAAAAGATATATAGATATATAATATTGAGATATACATATATAAAAACATATAAATCTGTATTCTGTTCCCATCACAATCCTACTGACTTAAATATTCATTTTCTGTCCTTAAAGTTGTAACAACTCCGATTGAATTATCAGATAAAACTAAACTTAATTATCAATCAAATTCTTCTTTTTATTTATTTATTTGTTTCTGAGTAAAATTTCTGGTCGACCAGTTATTTGTATTTAACAAACGATTTATTTATTGATATTGATCAAAACCCTCAAATATTTCATCATCAACATCAAATATAAATTTCAATTCGTTGCATTACAGAGGATTAAACAGAAAATTTAGAAAAAAGGTATTGTATATCTCTGTTCTTCATCTTTTCAGTGAAAACCAGAATTTGAATAAATTTTGAAAAAGTATTAATGCCAATATGTTAGGAATCTTTAGTCTAAACTTTATGTAAAACTTCAAGTATCAATTCTTACTAACAAGATCGAATTTAAGAGTCAAAGTTTGGTCTTCAAAGTCAACAGGTATGTTCATCACAAAAATTCGAACTCAATTCAGTGTTTTGGATCCAATTGAGTTTACAGAAAGTTTATGAAGATGTTTTACTACCTACTTCATGTTATAACATTTTTCTAAAACAACCTATAATTCGATATTCGATTTAGAGTTCATAACGGGTTCCGGAAGAACTGTTGGATTTTATTTCTTTTATTTTCATTGTATTTTGATTAATTCAAATAATTTAGTAAATTGTTTCTGTATATATTCCATTTCCTAAAAACTAAAAAGGTAACTAAATTGAAGTATGGTATGGTCTCTGATCGATTGGCAGATGACAAAGAAGAGGAACATAAGCAAATGGGTTATATTAATTTGGTTACACAATAAATCAGAAAAGCTGGAGTTGTCGAATGGTTAAGGGTGTGTGTATATTTAGGATAGGTCACGGGTTCGATTCAGCTTGGGATCAATTTTTTTTTCAGGCTTCCTAAGGTAGTTTTTTTTCCTTTAATTATTATTATTATTATTATTATTATTATTGTTATTATTATTATTATTAATATTATTCTAATTATATTTATTAATGTTATCCTTATTAGAATTATAACAATTATTATTATTATCATTCTCATTATTGTTATTATGATTATTATTATTAATTATTATTATTAAATACTATTATTATGTTAATTATTAACATTAAGTATATGATTATTATTATTATTAATGTAACTTACGATATTATCATAGTTATTACTAGTATTATCACTTAAAAATTAGTAGTATTATCATTACAAAAATTATTAATACTAATGCTATTATCATTATATTATTATTATTATTATTAAGGTTATTATTAATTATTGTTATCAGTACTAAATATTATAGTTATTATTATTATTACAAATATGCAGTCATTATCAATTATCAGGATTATTATGTAAACAGAAATACTATGATCAGTAACGTTATCATTTTATTATTATGTAATGTCATTAAGTAACATGAGGATCATTATTATTGAAAATAATAAAAGTTACTATCATTTTTATTAGTAGTAATATTAGTATCATTTTAGAAATTTTATTTATATAAGAGTATTACTTTTAAAGATTACCATAAGTATTAAGATTGTTACAATTAGTATTACTAAGTACTAAGTACTAATATCAAAAAGTATAATTTTCATTATCATTATTAAAAGAATTATCATTAAAACTATCATTATTAATAAAATCATTAATATTATTATCATTATTATTAACATTAGTATTATCATCATCATAATCTTAATCACTACTAATATTATTTTAGTATTAATATAATTACTATTTTAAAAAACTAATGAAATACATACATGTAAAATATTTGATATATATATAACATAACAAAAGTATATTTCTATATAGTAATAATGAGATATATAAATTAACTAATATAAAAATTATATCACCAATAATAATATATATATATTTATTCGATTATGATTATCTATTAATATATACACACAAATGATATAGGTTCGTGAATCTGAGGCCAACCCTACTTTTGGTTCAATGTTGTCATATGTATTTTTACTACAAAATACATTAGGTGAGTTTCATTAATCCCTTTTTAAATGCTTTTGCAATATATATATTTTTGGGACTGAGAATACATGCGCTGTTTTTATAACTGTTTTACGAAATAGACACAAGTAATTGAAACTACATTATATGGTTGAATTATCGAAATCGAATATGCCCCTTTTATTAAGTCTGGTAATCTAAGAATTAGGGAACAGACACCCTAATTGACACGAACTCTAAAGATAGATCTATCGGGCCCAACAAGCCCCATCCAAAGTACCAGATGCTTTAGTACTTCGAAATTTATATCATGTCCGAAGGAGGACCCCGGAATAATGGGGATATTCTTATATGCATATTGTGAATGTCGGTTACCAGGTGTTCAATTCATATGAATGATATTTTTGTCTCTATACATGGGACGTATGTTTATGAGAAATTGAAATATGAAATCTTGTGGTCTATTAAAATATTGAAATGATTGTTATGATAAACTAATGAACTCACCAGCCTTTTGGTTGACACTTTAAAGCATGTTTATTCTCAGGTATGAAAAAAGTCTTCCGCTGTGCAATTGCTCATTTAAAAGATATTACTTGGAGTCATTCATGACATATTTCAAAAGACGTTGCATTCGAGTCGTCGAGTTCATCAAGATTATTATTTAGTCAATTATAGTTGAATATATTATAAAATGATTTGCATGTCGTCAATTTTTGATATAAAGAAAGTTTGTCTTTTAAAAACGAATGCAATGTTTGTAAAATGTATCATATAGAGGTCAAGTACCTCGCGATGTAACCAACTATTGTGAATCATTTGTAATCGATATGGACTTTGTCCGAATGGATTAGGACGGATCTTGACACACTCCTTATCATCAGCAAGCATCTGTTGATGATTGAGAAGATCACATACCACCTTGAGTGCATATATTTCTTCTGAAACTTGGCTGGTGGACCATTGGTAGCTCTGACATAACCAAGATGGAAGACTGCATTCATCATTTGTTGAGTAACAGGGAAAGCAGGAGCATTCTGTACAAGAGGAAGTCTGAAGATCCTCCTGAAATCAGCCTTAGTGATACTCTTCATTACTTGAACTCCCCTTAGTTGAAATTCGAAGCGAGCTTGTGTTCCCTCTGGATTTTCAGCAGTAGGTTGTGTAGCTTCCACAAACCGAATAGTTCTATTAAGTAGCTCCAGATCTGTCATTGTCACACTGCCAGTAGTACTGAGAGCATGCCATAATGTGTGCCTCTCTAGTATTGGATTCCAGTAGTTGCAGCGAATGTTAGTTTCAAAGTTGATGAAGTGATTGTTCGCCATTTAGCTGTATGAATAAGAAATAGAAGACCACAAGATATTTAACATAAATCACATATCTCTATTCTTATTTGTCTTTGAAATCCTTTGTATTTTTCAAATTTTATAATTTTTTATGGTGTTTCTAAGTTAAAAACACCATTTATTCCAAATATGCTCAAGTAACTGACAAACCTGACATTCATATGATATTCTTTACAGTATAAAGTCATCATGCAAAGTCAATTATATAACACAAAGAATCAGAACAACACTTAGTCAATTTTAAACACAATTAAGCAGATTCGGTATACCAAAAACTTTAAGATTTGGAAACCAAATGATTTTTGAGTTTTCAATTCAAAAAGATCCAGAATAAACATGTTAAGTGTTCGAAGATAAAAATAAGAAAGTTTTGAGGTACCAAATGTCAGACTCGGTATCAAGACAAGAACAGATTCGGTATCTTCAAAATTAACAGAAAGTCACTCAAACATGCATATTCTATCACATATCATGCAAGAACACAACCAAAATCAATTAACCACTCAGTTAAAGCATAATCAACATGTTAATTGTTTGAACAGACTCGGTACTGTAGATAGAACACATTCGGTATATACAAAATCCATCAAATAAGCAATTAACCATGTAATCAGACTCGGTCAAATGATAAATTAATCAAATTTAACTCAGATTAGACAAGATTTCATGTTAATTATCCAAATCAATTGACTTTAATCAAAGATTAAAAGAGTACGACTCAGATTCGGTATAATCAAAAATATTTCAAAATTAAAAGTCATAATCCAGTTATTTTGATGTTTTCTGGTTGATAAACACTTAATTATCTTAGATCTACATTTATGTATCTTAAACATTGATTAAAATGAAAATATACCAAAGATTTGAAGAAAGAGAAGGACGGACTCGGTAGATTAGGCAGATTCGGTATGTTCAGTCAGACTCGGTAGGTAATTAAGAACAGTAAGAGAGTTAGTTTGACTTTGACCCTCCTTTTATAGATACCGAAGATAAAATACCGAATGGGCTTTACCGAATGGGCCTATTATACCGAATACAGTCCACTTTTTAAAACTTTATCAATTTAACTTCAAATCTTGACAAATTGACTTTTCCTCTCAATATTCATTTCAATCTTTTCATGAAAAATATTTCTGAGACAATTATTGAAAACTTTGAACTTACCGAATCTACGCTGTTGGTTGTCAGATTCGGTATAATGCTAAAATTAGCATTTATTCAGTAAAATTCAAATATTTTAGGATTTTATCTTTTCCAATTTTTATGAATTTTATCAAAACAAGATTTGTACTTAGAAAATGTTGAATTATGTACAAAGTACAAATCTTCAGTGATACCAATTGTTAAAACGGGTTGCATACTGAGATGTATACAAGCCTTAGTGAATTATTTTAGATAAAAACAAAGAATTTATGAAATTCACTATTGAAAAACAGTTTTCTTTTCATTTTCTCCCTTTTTCTCCCCCTCAAAATGTGATATACAAGAAAGTAAATCACCATTTTGATATATTCCCAAGAAAATGAGTTAACTCCCCTTTGAAATACGATATCAATGAGTTACCTCCCCCTTTTGTAACCATTGAAATTTAATCCCAGAAAGTTAACAGAATTCTAAAAGTAAGGCTCCCCCTAGAAAGATGTTATCTAAAGCAAAAGAAGTAGTTGCTCCCCCTAGAATGTATCTACTCCCCCTAAACACAGGATCCTAAGTATAAGTCCCAACAGATCTAAGGAATGTCAAGCGCTATTCTCTACCATGCCAATTTCTTTGATCAAGAACTTTAACCTAACTTCATCTAAGGGCTTAGTGAACATGTCAGCTAAATGCACTTTGGTAGGCACAAAGTATAACTCTACATCCCCTTTTTCTACATGGTCCTTAATGAAATGATAATGAATATCAATGTGTGTAGTCTTAGAATGCTGGACCGGGTTGCTCGTAATTGTAATACACTTTGTGAATCACAGTAAATTGGGGTCTTAGAAATCTTTAAGCCATAGTCCAAAAGTTGAATTTGCATCCACAAAACTTGTGAACAATAGTGAGCTGTAGCAATGTACTCACACTCAGCTGTTGATAAAGACACACAGTTCTGCTTTTTGGATGACCAACCAACTAGCCTATTCCCCAACATCTGAATTGATCCAGATGTGCTTTTTCTATCAACATGGCAATCGCCATGATCCGCATCAGTATAAGCAGTGAGATTGAAATCGGATCCATGAGGATACCAGATCCCAAGGTTAGTTATACCTTTAAGGTACTGAAAAATCCTAACAACCGCTTTGGAGTGAGATTTCTTAGGGTTAGACTGAAAGCGGGCACATACAGTTACAACAAGTGTAATGTCTGGTCGACTTGCAGTCAGATACATTAAAGAACCAACCATGCTTCGATAAAGCATTACGTCAAAGGGTTCCCCATTAGCATCAGTATCCAGCAAAGTCCTCATTGGGGTTGTCATTCGTTTTAAATCAGTCATTTTAAAACATTTTAGCATATCATTGATATACTTTGTTTGACTAATAAAAATCCTATTTGGTAATTGTTTTACTTGTAACCCCAAGAAGAAATTTAACTGGTCAAGTGTAGTGACCCGAACTTTTCCATGTTTATATATATATTAAATAAAATTGTTATTTACATGATTAAGTGTTTCCAACATGTTAAGTAATCAAACTTGTTAAGACTTAATTAATTGAAATAGGTTTCATATAGACAATTGACCACCCAAGTTGACCGGTGATTCACGAACGTTAAAACTTGTAAAAACTATACGATCACATATATATGGTTATATATATAGTTAACATGATTTTATTATAAGTATGTATCTCATTAGGTATTTTAACAATGAGTTATATACATAAAAATGAGACTATTAATTTAAGAAACTCGAAAACGATATATATAACGATTATCGTTATAACAACGTCTTACTAGGTACATATGAATCATATTAGGATATTGATACACTTGGTTAATTATGTTAAATGATAAGTAAATATATTATTAAGTTTATTAACAAGGAAATACATATGTAAAAAATAAGACTACTAACTTAATGATTTTGAAACGAGACATATATGTAACGATTATCGTTGTAACGACATTTAACTGTATATATATCATACTAAGATATATTATATATCATAATATCATGATAATATAACAATTTAACATCTCATTTGTTATAATAAACAATGGATTAACAACATTCAATAAGATCGTTAACCTAAAGGTTTCAAAACAACGTTTACATGTAACGACTAACGATGACTTAACGACTCAGTTATAATGTATATACATGTAGTGTTTTAATATGTATTCATACACTTTTGAAAGACTTCAAGAAACTTATCAAAATACTTCTACTTAACAAAAATTCTTACAATTACATCCTCGTTCAGTTTCATCTACAATTCTACTCGTATGCACCAGTATTCGTACTCGTACAATACACAGCTTTTAGATGTATGTACTATTGGTATATACACTCCAATAATCAGCTCTTAGCAGCCCATGTGAGTCACCTAACACATGTGGGAACCATCATTTGGCAACTAGCATGAAATATCTCATAAGATTACAAAAATATGAGTAATCATTCATGACTTATTTACATGAAAACAAAATTACATATCCTTTATATCTAATCCATACACCAAAGACCAAAAACACCTACAAACACTTTCATTCTTCAATTTTATTCATCTAATTGATCTCTCTCAAGTTCTATCTTCAAGTTCTAAGTGTTCTTCATAAATTCCAAAAGTTCTAGTTTCATAAAATCAAGAGTACTTCCAAGATTGCAAGTTTACTTCCAAGTTTTCTAAATCCATTCCAAGTAATCATCCAAGATCAAGAAACCTTTGTTACTTACAGTAGGTTATCTTTCTAATACAAGGTAATAATCATATTCAAACTTTAATTCAATTTCTATAACTATAACAATCTTATTTCGAGTGGAAATCTTACTTGAAATTGTTTTCGTGTCATGATTCTGCTTCAAGAACTTTCAAGCCATCCAAGGATCCTTTGAAGCTAGATCTATTTTTTCATTTCCAGTAGGTTTATCCAAGGAACATGAGGTAGTAATGATGTTCATAACATCATTCGATTCATACATATAAAGCTATCTTATTCGAAGGTTTAAACTTGTAATCACTAGAACATAGTTTAGTTAATTCTAAACTTGTTCGTAAATAAAAGTTAATCCTTCTAACTTGACTTTTAAAATCAACTAAACACATGTTCTATATCTATATGATATGCTAACTTAATGATTTAAAACCTGGAAACACGAAAAACACCGTAAAACCGGATTTACGCCGTCATAGTAACATTGCGGGCTGTTTTGGGTTAGTTAATTAAAAAAACTATGATAAACTTTGATTTAAAAGTTGTTATTTTGGGAAAATGATTTTTATTATGAACATGAAACTATATCCAAAAATTATGGTTAAACTCAAAGTGGAAGTATGTTTTCTAAAATGGTCATCTAGACGTCGTTCTTTCGACTGAAATGACTACCTTTATAAAAATGACTTGTAACTTATTTTTCTGACTATAAACCTATACTTTTTCTATTTATATTCATAAAATAGAGTTCAATATGAAACCATAGCAATTTGATTCACTCAAAACGGATTTAAAATGAAGAAGTTATGGGTAAAACAAGATTGGATAATTTTTCTCATTTTAGCTACGTGAAAATTTGTAACAAATCTATTCCAACCATAACTTAATCAACTTGTATTGTATATTATGTAATCTTGAGATACCATAGACACGTATACAATGTTTCGACCTATCATGTCGACACTGTTGGTATTTCGTATGCCCGAGAGACATATTAAATTAATGTGGCTAATGTGTTATGATCCAAGTCGGGTCATACCCAATAACAAGCTTACCGACACTTTATATGTATTTAATTTTAACGATTGGGTCGTTAAATATATATACGCGTCACTTGAATTTTAGAAAATGGGTTTTCTAAAATATAATCACTTGAGATAAATTATTTGGATAATTTACATTTAATTATTTATAAGGTTAAATAATTATAGTGTGTGTTAAATTTTATAAAAGGGTTTATAAAACTTGCAAGTATTATTGATAATTACATAGTTTTATTACATGTTTATAAAAAATTAGTGTGATTATTATAAGACATAGGGGGGGGGGGACTGTTTTGAGGAGCCCCATGACCACCTCCCATGCTTATTCCTTTGGTACTTGTGTGGTCTCAAACCCCATGCTCATGCTTTACAAGTATTCCAAGGTTTTGACTCATTTTGAATGCAAGTAACACACACATAAGAACAACAAAAATTCTGCTCTCCCTTGGGGCTGCTGGCCGATTTGTTTGAGTAAGAAAAGAGAGCATTTTGTTTGCTAAATCAAGTGATTGAGTGTTCTAAAATCCTAACTAAACAAAGGTAGGTGTTGGTGATTGATTGCTTGGGGTATCACTTGCTTGAGGCTTCAAGTTAGAAGCTATATTCTCCATCATCTTCTTCATAAACTTGCTGTCCAAATTCAGCTCCTAACTCATCTTAGAGGAGGTATAATCTTCTTCCTTCTTTGTTATATGTAAGCATTATTTCATAACTTGATAACTATATGGAATTCAACTAAAATGGTTATGCATATTAACTTGTTTTCTTAGTAATTATGCTTCCGCTTGTTATAACTTAATATGAATTGGTTTCATGATTTTATTAACATTAAGAAACTTGTTATTATGTTGAATTCCATCAATGGTATCTAGAGCCGAAGTCAATGAAATATGCTTCTTATATATGGTCTTTAAAAACCACCAACTTTACATTCTATGTACATGCATGAAAGTAGAATGTAAATATATTCGGGTTTGGGTGGGTTCATGATTTTGGCCGAATTTTAAAGGTTCTAAAAGTGGGTTTGGAACTTGCAAATTGGTCATAGTTGTTGTATATTGTAGTTCACAATCAATGCCTTGACCCTATGATGTATGCATGTGTGTTTGAATGGATATTTGTTTGGTTGAATGGTTGTAATATTCATTCAATTTGGTTTGTAAAATTAATTATTCATTTGGTATGTAATATTAATTTTGGTTATGTAATTTATTTTATATTTGGCATGTAAAATAGATTAGGATGTACTTTCATTTTCTAGACAAAATGTATTAAGATATATATTTTGTAACATGATGAAGATGATGAAGACTTGAAGAACACATGAAGAAGCATTTGGATGCAAGATTAAGTGGGAGATTTAAAATCTCCTATTTTGTGTTATAACCCCTTTACCGGTGGCATTTGTTTTCGGCTAAACAAATGTCCACCAAAATGGCTTGATTGTGAACATATGATTTTGCATGCATGGTTGTTTTGTATGATTATGTGGATTGTATGTTTGTATGCTACAAGTTTATCACACAAGTCAACAACTTGAAAATGGCAATTTAATTGGTTAAATTAAAACATTATTAACGACATGCAAGACGTCAATTTAAATGGTTAAATTAAAAATGACTAAAATGACATTAATAATCGGTTATTAAGAACATGATAAGGATCATATATATAAAATGGTTTATATCAAGTAATTGGCTAAAATTACAAGACTTGAAAATGGATTTCAAAAGAACCATACACTAAATGCATGATGGTGTATGGCATAAAAGTTTTCTCAAACTAGAAATAATGAAAACTTAAAATCCCTTAACCAACAAGGCAAACAAGTTAAACGCCATCTTTTTGTGCAAACACTTAAAAATATTGGGGAACTCTTAATGGGATAAAGGTCAACTAACTGTTATGAGCAAACTAATATGATTGAGGTGAATTTCGCACACTTGTGGGATAAAGGTCACCTAACCACTAGTATGTTGAATTTACACGTTAGCACGAGTAGGACGACTTGATTTGGGAATCATGAACTTAGGGTCACCGAAGCATGATGAACAAATAGGCGTTGATGGGATAATATGCCATGCAAAAGGATTGCATGATCCCATAACTTAGAAGTTGCAAAAGGATTGCAATTGTCATATAATGACTACCTAGCTAAATCAAATGACGGGATAAAGGTCACCTAACCGAAATTTGGTTTACCGTTGGATTCTAAAATTTAATAAATATCAATTGGATTTAAAGGGTATTGATTGTTAAATTAAAATTAATACTTAAACAACTTTGTTAAATTTTGTAGATGGCCGCCAATAACAACAACAACATTCCAAACGCACCTATCAACTTTAACAACCTATCGTTGAGGTCAATCCTCGAAAAGGAAAAACTCAACCATACGAACTTCATGGATTGGTTCCGCAATCTAAGAATAGTCCTCAAACTCGAGGACAGGGCGTATGTGTTGGAAGACCCCATTTCCGATCAACCGGACGAGGATGATACGGAATCCATGGCTTATTGGGAGAAATATTGCACCGATTCATTGCAAGTTTCTTGCCTCATGCTTGGGACTATGATACCCGAACTCCAAAAGGATTTTGAGCATCATAGTGCATATGACATGATCACACAATTGAAGGAGATGTTCCTTCAACAAGCTCGTGTCGAGCGCTTTGAAACGGTCTGAGCGCTTCATGCATGTCGGATGGACGACACCCAATCCGTTTCATCTTATGTCCTTAAGATGAAAAGCCTCATTGATCGAGAAAACTTTCTAAATTGCAACGTGTCTAATGAATTAGCCACGGACCTTATCCTTAACTCATTGTCAAAGAGGTTTGACACATTCGTGTTAAACTATAACATGAATGGTTGGGATAAAAGCATTGGTGAATTACATGCCATGCTTAAGACGGCAGAAGCAAGCATGGGAAAAAGGGCTTCACCTGTGTTTACGATCAATGAAGGCGGGTCCAAAAACCATAACACTTCTAAGCCAAAGGCGGCTAAGAGGAAAGGACCCGCCTACCAAGGCAAGGGCAAGGGAAAGGGGAAGATGGTTACCCCAACCAACAACAAGAAGCAAAAGGTTACCGGTAAAGCTAACCCCAAGGAAGATCCGTTCTTTGGTTGCGGTGAAATGGGTCACTGGAAACGAAACTGCCCGGTCTACCTTAAGGAGTTGAAGGAAAAGAGGGATGCAGGGCAAACCTCAGGTAATGTATATATGGTATACATTGAGCTTAATATTAATTCTTCTAATACATGGGTATTAGACACAGAATGTGGAACTCATATTTGCAATTCTTTGCAGGGGTTAAAAAGAAGTGATCGAGAAGCGGGAACAACAAGTCTCTTCATGGGAAATGGAGCAAGGGTGCAAGTGAAAGCTCAAGGAGACTTTGTTTTAAAGCTACCAAGTGGTTTGGAGCTTATTTTGAAAAATGTTTTGTATGCACCCGATTTATCTCGAAACATTATTTCTGTATCCCGTTTGAAACAATATGGTTTTAATCTTAATTTCATTAATGATGATATCCATGTTTCTTTAGATAATGTGTTCTATTTTAAGGCTTCGCCTTCGAATGGTATTTATGAATTGGTTCATAATGACACTTCATGCAGTAGCTCAATGTTCCATACGAACACCAAAAAACTCAAAAGGGATTTGAGTGATTCCTACTTATGGCATTGTCACCTTGGTGACATAAACAAGAACCGAATGCATACACTTCAAAAGAATGGACTTTTGAAACCAAATGAACTAGACTCGTTTGATGTATTTGAGTCTTGCTTACAAGGCAAAATGACTAAAGCACCTTTCAAAGGGACCTATGAAAGGGCTAAGGACTTATTGGGATTAATACACTCGGATGTATGTGGACCCTTTAAGCCCATAACTAGGAATGGTGAAAGATACTTCGTTACCTTCATTGATGACTTTAGTCGTTTCGGATATGTCTACTTATTAAGACACAAGGACGAAACTTTTGAGGCATTCAAGGAATATCAAAATGAAGTACAAAATCAACTCAATAAGACAATCAAGGTACTTCGTACCGATAGAGGAGGTGAATACCTAAGTGATGCTTTCCAAGATCATCTTAAAAGTTGTGGGATTATCTTGCAACTTACTCCACCCGGGACACCACAACTTAATGGAGTTTCCAAAAGGAGGAACCGAACCCTAATGGATATGGTTCAATCTATGATGGCTAGAAGCTCGTTACCTCTATCATTTTGGGGTTATTGTCTATGCTCTGCGGCTCGTATTTTAAATATGGCCCCAACCAAGAAAGTGGAACGAACACCTCATGAAATGTGGTTTGGAAAACCTCCATCTCTATCATACTTAAAGGTATGGGGATGTGAAGCTTATCCTAAGCGTTACGTCCCTAATAAGTTGAATGCTCGATCCACGAAGTGTATCTTCATAGGACATCCCAAGGATGATATGGGATACTATTTCTATGATCCAACCGAGCAAAATGTATTTGTTGCTCGAAAGGCTGAATTCCTTGAAACTAAGTTCCTAATAGAAGGAAATAGTGAAAGGAAGATAGATCTTGAAGAGGTTCAAGATCAAGTAGATGATACACAATTGGCTGACACTAGCACTCAACATGAAAATGTTGAGAGTGATCAGATGGATGATCAAAATACACAAGACGTTCGCAAATCTAGTAGGATTAGTAATCCTCCTGAGAGATATGGGTTTCTCATGGATGGTTGCTATGTGCTTGATTTGGATGAACCGACAAACTACCAAGATGCTTTGTCAAGGACTGATAAGGATAAATGGCAGGAAGCCATGAACGCTGAGATGCAATCCATGTATGACAACCAAGTTTGGGAACTGGTTGTACAACCTACTGGCTCAAGGCTAGTTGATTGCAAATGGCTTTTCAAAATGAAAACAGACATACATGGAAACTTGGATACATATAAAGCAAGACTTGTAGCAAAAGGTTTCACTCAAACTCAAGGGGTTGACTATGATGAAACTTTTTCGCCTGTGGCAATGCTAAAGTCTATTAGGATATGGTTTGCCATTGCTGCTCATTATGATTATGAAATATGGCAAATGGATGTCAAGACCGCTTTCCTAAATGGATATCTTGTGGAAGATGTCTATATGGTTCAGCCTGAAGGTTTTGTTGATTCGAAATATCCTAAAAAGGTATGCAAGTTAAAGAAGTCAATCTACGGATTGAAACAAGCATCTAGAATGTGGAATCATCGTTTTAATGAGGAAGCCGAGAAATTTGGCTTCATTAAAAATGGAGATGAAGCTTGTGTATATAAGAAAGCTAGTGGGAGCACTATCATGTTCCTTGTACTGTATGTGGATGATATATTGTTATTTGGAAATGATATTCCGGCAATGCAAGGAGTTAAAACTTGGCTAAGTAAATGCTTCTCCATTAAGGATCTTGGAGAAGCACAATATGTTTTAGGGATTGGGATCTACAGGAATAGATCCAAGAAACTGATAGGTTTGAATCAAAGTGCATACATTGAAAAGATCTTGAAAAGGTTCAAGATGGACAACTCTAAGAAAGGTTTGGTACCTATTCAAAGAGGAACGCCTCTCAGTTCATCTCAGTGTCCTACCACGAAAGGTGAACAAGAGAGAATGAAGAAGGTCCCTTATGCATCTGCTATTGGGTCAATCATGTATGCAATGATATGCACTAGACCGGATGTGTCATGCGCTCTTAGCCTGACAAGTAGATACCAGAATAACCCAGAAAACAGTCATTGGATTGCTGTTAAAAGTATATTGAAATACCTTAGGAGGACTAAGGATATGTTTCTTATATACGGGTCTGGTGAGGAGGAACTCGCTGTAAAAGGTTACGTGGACGCGAGTTTCCAAACTGATCGAGATGATTCTCGATCACAATCCGGTTATGTCTTCACGTTAAATGGAGGTGCAGTCTCTTGGAAGAGTTCAAAACAGGATGTTGTTGCATTATCCACTACAGAGTCGGAGTACATCGCCGCATCATTGGCAGCTCAGGAAGCTGCATGGATGAAGAAATTCATCGACGACTTAGGAGTAGTCCCTTCCATTCAGGACCCTCTTAAGATCTTTTGTGACAACGAGGGTGCGATTGCTCAAATCAAAGAACCTCGTGCTCAACAAAAGACCCGTCACATTGAGCGGAGATTCAACTACATTAGGGATGAAGTTGAAAAAGGAAAGATATGTATTCGCAAAGTTCACACAGATCTTAATATAGCGGATCCTCTCACGAAGCTCTTACATGGACCAAAACATGCCGGACATGTTTGTGCATTAGGGCTTCGATATTCTAGTGATTGGTCATGATCTGTTTAAGTATTGTAACGGAACAAAATTGTTCAAACTCATTTATATAATTATGGCATTAATTTATTTTGAGTTATGTTCCTATTTTGCATATTTTATCCATGAATAAGTAATTATTCTAAATTCTGTAGTCGATCACATTTGTGGGAGCGAATGTTAGGTTTAGACTATTATGAACTTGGATTGGTATGCATTCACGGGATGAATGTGGGGCAAGGTTGCAACCAAGGTTCATAGATATTTGTAGGATACAAATATTGGAAGACCCGCCCTCAAGATTTACTAAATGGAGCCTTTGTGGTTGATCACAGGTAATCTTGAGTAAAGGTGAATATCATTGTATCCTCTGACCTAAGATACATATTGGGCTCGGATATTTACCAAGTTTTGTACCTTGATTCTTTCCTTCGCTATTCTGAAATATGGTAGTTCATAAGGAAGAGCTCAGGTACAATGCAAGGTATATATTTAAGACGTATGTAGTCAAGATGGAATTTATCCCTCTTATTCGTTGAGAGTCAGATGTCTAAGGCCTGATAAAGTTAAATCTAGAAGAGAGTGATCACTCTGTGTCTCTTGGATTTAACATGACATCTAGGATGAAAGGATGCAATGAAAAGATTTGCATATTCATATTCGAGATGGAACTCGAAAGGGATGATGTTATTGAATGGCAAAAGTCATAACATATTGGGGGTGATGGACGGTCGTTAGGTGGTATCCGTCACTTGCATTAATTTCTTATGTTACTCGTGCAAGTTGTGACAACCCGAAAATTTCCAACCAAATTTAAACTTTAATCTTTATATGTTTCCGACACAATAAGCAATATTTGTTAAGTTAAATTTCAAGAATTTTAAACTATGTTCATACATTCATTCAACCTCGACCAAGTTCCAACGATTCACGAACCATTAAACGAATATGATTATATATGTGTATGTGTATATATATTATAACTTGAAACGTAAATGAAATATTAGATTAAATACTTTATATGATTGTATCTGTTTCAAAATGTTTATCAATGGAATTAGAAGATAAGATCAACTGATTGAATTATCAGATATATTAAATTATGATTACAAGTCTCTGTTGAAAGGCCCACGTTGATTTGAGAAATCTTTCCATTTTAACAATATTCGGAAAATGGTAAATTAATTTATAAATAAGAACAAATTGTCAATCATTGAGAACTAGACAAAGGATAGTGGAAGATTGAATCTCATAAAGACTCGATTGATCTATTTAGTTTCAAACGTACAAAAACGTTTTCAGTTTAAAAAGAACTTTATTATTAAAACGTATATAACTTTTATAAATATCTAGAACCACTTTTGACAACTCATTACTTAACTAGTATGATAAAGATAACGATATTTATATTTTATTTTATTAAATATATATAACGTTTAAATTAATATTATATATATTTATACGCGTATAATACGTACATAGTTTTATACTTTTACTATACTTAAACTTTACCTTTACTTTATTTTTACTTTACTTTAACTTTAATAATTCACTTTAATAATTCATACTTTAATAATTTATACTTTAATAATTCACTTTAATAATTCATACTTTAATAATTCACTTTAATAATTCATACTTTAATAATTCATACTTTAATAATTCATTTTAATAATTCAAAAATCTATTATAAATAGAATTCAATAGGTTTCATTATTTCATAGAAACTTGAAAATATTTTTCTCTAAACTCTCTCAATCGATTTACATATATATATTTACTCCGTATTATTTCAAGATATTATTAGTATACATAAAATATTACGACGGAGTGTTGTCCGAGTGATTTCGAAATTGTTTTTCGAGTAGGATAGGATTAAGGAAATTATGGGTTATAGCTATGGAGGTGATTGAGTATGGTTCATGGGTATGCTCGTGAGGTCAATATAGTGTTTATCATTTCCGTTGCGTCTACGTACCTTTCCTGCAATATTGAATCTCAATATTGATACGTGAGTACTCATAATTTAACTTTTACATACTAATAGTGTATCCCTGACTAGTGCTCGAGTATTTAGGATTATGCATGCTTGTACTTTTGATATTGCCCTTAGACAGGTTAGGTTGAATCTTGAATTAGTTACACTTGCGGTTGAGATAAGGTATAAGATATGCATGTCCTTGGAAAGCTAGCGAAAAATTAAGAACTTTTCCTTTAGATATCGAATGGTTTCGATGAACGGATTAGAAGTTATAATCAATTGAATTTTCGATATTTTTATTAAAAATGATTATTATTATCGTCGTTTTTATCGTCGTTCTAGTTTTATCTTATTATTATCATTATTATTATCTTTATCAATAAAAGGGATTTATCATTAAAAATTGTTTTTTTATTACTATCGTTATTATCGTTAAAGTTATAATTAGTATTATTATTATTATTATCCAATTATCATTATTATTATTATTATTTTTATTATTATTAGTATTAATATATATATATATATATATCATTATTTAAAAATGGTTATTGTTATTGTTATTATTATTATTACTATATTATCATTAAGATAATTATTAGTATTATCGTTAATAATATTATAGTAACTATCATTATTAATATTAGTGTAATTAAAACAAATAATTGTAACACCTAAATATTTTGATTACTATTATTATCATTATTATGAACACGATATAAAAGACGATTAAAAGCTATTAAACGAAACGATTAGGAAATAATGAGTAAGAGTATCATGATGAAATTAAAATATTATAAGATATTAATTTAGATAAAATTATCGTTCTTATTATTTTTATTATTACTATTATTATTAAAAGTATCGTTAGTATTAAAACTATCATTTTAACAAAAATTATCATTTTAATAGAAATGTCATTGTTACTATAAAATATCATTATTATTATTATTTTAAATAGAATTATTATTTTAAAGATAATATTAAAAATTATCGTAAATATTAAAGTTATCATAATTAGAATTATCATTTTATCATAATGTCATCTTAGTAATTATAAATATTGATATTTTTATAATAATAATTATTATTACAAAATAATACAACTTTTACTTACTATCATTATAGATATTATTTTATAAAATAAATATGTGATACAAACATATTTTACTACGTGTAATAACTTACTTTAATAATACCTATCATATTAACTTTATGATATTAAATGAACCCTATAAATTTTATTACTTAATATATATAAAAGTATATTTGATTATATAAATTTAATATAAAATTTTATTTATTAATAAATAAATTATATTATTTACTCTAATAAATCTTTTTAAAATATTTAAAAATATAAAACGACGATATTTAAGCTATATATTAATCATGTATAGATTTTTAGAAATTATTTTGAGTCAAATTTACTTTTGTTGACTTTTGCATATTAGTCTCGAGCATTAGGATTGTGGTACACTATGACTTGACCTAATTTGTTAGACAAATATTGACCAACATATAAATATATATAATTAATTTAGGTTCGTGAATCCGAGGCCAACCTTGCACTTGTTCAATGACGTTATATGTATTTTTACTACGAAATACAGTATGGTGAGTTTCATTTGCCTTTTTACCCTTTATATTTTTGGGCTGAGAATACATACGCAACTTTTATAAATGTTTTACGAAATAGACACAAGTACGTGAAACTACATTCTATGGTTGAATTATCGAAATCGAATATGCCCCTTTTTATTAAGTCTGGTAATCTAAGAATTAGGGAACAGACACCCTAATTGACGCGAATCCTAAAGATAGATCTATTGGGCCTAACAAACCCCATCCAAAGTACTGGATGCTTTAGTACTTCGAAATTTACATCATGTCCGAAGGAGGATCCCGGAATGATAGGGGATATTCTTATATGTATCTAGTTAATGTCGGTTACCAGGTGTTCACCATATGAATGATTATTTTTGTCTCTATGCATGGGACGTATATTTATGAGAACTGAAAATGAAATTCTTGTGGTCTATTAAAATGATGGAAATAAATGATTATGATAAACTAATGAACTCACCAACCTTTTGGTTGACACTTTAAAGCATGTTTATTCTCAGGTGTTAAAGAAATCTTCCGCTGTGCATTTGCTCATTTTAAAGATATTACTTGGAGTCTTTCATAGCATATTTTGAAGAACGTTGCATTCGAGTCATTGAGTTCATCAAAGATTATTATTAAATCAATTTATAGTTGGATAGTGGATATTATGAAATGGTATGCATGCCTGTCAATTTTCGATGTAAAGAAAGTTTGTCTTTTAAAAACGAATGCGATGTTTGTAAAATGTATCATATAGAGGTCAAATACCTCGCAATGTAATCAACTATTGTGAATCGTTTATAATGTATATGAACGGGTCCTTTCACAAGTGGAAGATTGATGGTATTTCGTATGCCCGAGAGACATATTAAATTAATGTGGCTAATGTGTTATGATCCAAGTCGGGTCATACCCAATAACAAGCTTACCGACACTTTATATGTATTTAATTTTAACGATTGGGTCGTTAAATATATATACGCGACACTTGAATTTTAGAAAATGGGTTTTCTAAAATATAATCACTTGAGATAAATTATTTGGATAATTTAAATTTAATTATTTATAAGGTTAAATAATTATAGTGTGTGTTAAATTTTATAAAAGGGTTTATAAAACTTGCAAGTATGATTGATAATTACATAGTTTTATTACATGTTTATAAAAAATTAGTGTGATTATTATAAGACATGGGGGGGGGGGGGACGGTTTTGAGGAGCCCCATGACCACCTCCCATGCTTATTCCTTTGGTACTTGTGTGGTCTCAAGCCCCATGCTCATGCTTTACAAGTATTCCAAGGTTTTGACTCATTTTGAATGCAAGTAACACACACATAAGAACAACAAAAATTCTGCTCTCCCTTGGGGATGCTGGCCGATTTGTTTGAGTAAGAAAAGAGAGCATTTTGTTTGCTAAATCAAGTGATTGAGTGTTCTAAAATCCTAACTAAACAAAGGTAGGTGTTGGTGATTGATTGCTTGGGGTATCACTTGCTTGAGGCTTCAAGTTAGAAGCTATATTCTCCATCATCTTCTTCATAAACTTGCTGTCCAAATTCAGCTCCTAACTCATCTTAGAGGAGGTATAATCTTCTTCCTTCTTTGTTATATGTAAGCATTATTTCATAACTTGATAACTATATGGAATTCAACTAAAATGGTTATGCATATTAACTTGTTTTCTTAGTAATTATGCTTCCGCTTGTTATAACTTAATATGAATTGGTTTCATGATTTTATTAACATTAAGAAACTTGTTATTATGTTGAATTCCATCAGACACATCTATATATATTTCGGAACAACCATAGACACTCTATATGTGAATGTTGGAGTTAGCTATACAGGGTTGAGGTTGATTCCAAAATATATATAGTTTGAGTTGTGATTAATACAGAGATATGTATACATTGGGTCGTGGATTGATTCAAGATAATATTTATCGATTTTTTTCTGTACATCTAACTGTGGACAACTAGTTGTAGGTTACTAACGAGGACAGCTGACTTAATAAACTTAAAACATCAAAATATATTAAAAGTGTTGTAAATATATTTTGAACATACTTTGATATATATGTATATATTGTTATAGGTTCGTGAATCAACCAGTGGCCAAGTCTTACTTCCCAACTAAGTAACAATCTATGAAAGTGAGTTATAGTCCCACTTTTAAAATCTAATATTTTTGGGATGAGAATACATGCAGGTTTTATAAATGATTTACAAAATAGACACAAGTACGTGAAACTACATTCTATGGTTGAATTATCGAAATCGAATATGCCCCTTTTTATTAAGTCTCGTAATCTAAGAATTAGGGAACAGACTGAAATGTCCCGTTCTTATTGATTAAAAACGTTTCATATTAATTGATTTCGTTGCGAGGTTTTGACCTCTATATGAGACGTTTTTCAAAGACTGCATTCATTTTAAAACAAACCATAACCTTTATTTCATCAATAAAGGTTTAAAAAACTTTACGTAGATTATCAAATAATGATAATCTAAAATATCCTGTTTACACATGACCATTACATAATGGTTTACAATACAAATATGTTACAACAAAATAAGTTTCTTGAATGCAGTTTTTACACAATATCATACAAGCATGGACTCCAAATCTCGTCCTTATTTAAGTATGCGACAGCGGAAGCTCTTAATAATCACCTGAGAATAAACATGCTTAAAACGTCAACAAAAATGTTGGTGAGTTATAGGTTTAACCTATATATATCAAATCATGATAATAGACCACAAGATTTCATATTTCAATACACATCCCATACATAGAGATAAAAATCATTCATATGGTGAACACCTGGTAACCGACATTAACAAGATGCATATATAAGAATATCCCCATCATTCCGGGACACCCTTCGGATATGATATAAATTTCGAAGTACTAAAGCATCCGGTACTTTGGATGGGGTTTGTTAGGCCCAATAGATCTATCTTTAGGATTCGCATCAATTAGGGTGTCTGTTCCCTAATTCTTAGATTACCAGACTTAATAAAAAGAGGCATATTCGATTTCGATAATTCAACCATAGAATGTAGTTTCACGTACTTGTGTCTATTTTGTAAATCATTTATAAAACCTGCATGTATTCTCATCCCAAAAATATTAGATTTTAAAAGTGGGACTATAACTCACTTTCACAAATTTTTACTTCGTCGGGAAGTAAGACTTGGCCACTGGTTGATTCACAAACCTATAACAATATATACATATATATCAAAGTATGTTCAAAATATATTTACAACACTTTTAATATAATTTGATGTTTTAAATTTATTAAGTCAGCTGTCCTCGTTAGTAACTACAACTAGTTGTCCACAGTTAGATGTACAGAAATAAATCAATAAATATTATCTTGAATCAATCCACGACCCAGTGTATACGTATCTCAGTATTGATCACAACTCAAACTATATATATTTTGGAATCAACCTCAACCCTGTATAGCTAACTCCAACATTCGCATATAGAGTGTCTATGGTTGTTCTGAAATATATATAGATGTGTCGACATGATAGGTTGAAACATTGTATACGTGTCTATGGTATCTCAAGATTACATAATATACAATATAAGTTGATTAAGTTATGGTTGGAATAGATTTGTTACCAATTTTCACGTAGCTAAAATGAGAAAAATTATCCAATCTTGTTTTACCCATAACTTCTTCATTTTAAATCCGTTTTGAGTGAATCAAATTGCTATGGTTTCATATTGAACTCTATTTTATGAATCTAAACAGAAAAAGTATAGGTTTATAGTCAGAAAAATAAGTTACAAGTCATTTTTGTAAAGGTAGTCATTTCAGTCGAAAGAACGACGTCTAGATGACCATTTTAGAAAACATACTTCCACTTTGAGTTTAACCATAATTTTTGGATATAGTTTCATGTTCATAATAAAAATCATTTTCTCAGAATAACAACTTTTAAATCAAAGTTTATCATAGTTTTTAATTAACTAACCCAAAACAGCCCGCGGTGTTACTACGACGGCGTAAATCCGGTTTTACGGTGTTTTTCGTGTTTCCAGGTTTTAAATCATTAAGTTAGAATATCATATAGATATAGAACATGTGTTTAGTTGATTTTAAAAGTCAAGTTAGAAGGATTAACTTTTGTTTGCGAACAAGTTTAGAATTAACTAAACTATGTTCTAGTGATTACAAGTTTAAACCTTCGAATAAGATAGCTTTATATGTATGAATCGAATGATGTTATGAACATCATTACTACCTTAAGTTCCTTGGATAAACCTACTGGAAAAGATAAAAATGGATCTAGCTTCAACAGATCCTTGGATGGCTCGAAGTTCTTGAAGCAGAATCATTACACGAAAACAAGTTCAAGTAAGATCATCACTTGAAATAAGATTGTTATAGTTATAGAAATTGAACCAAAGTTTGAATATGATTATTACCTTGTATTAGAATGATAACCTACTGTAAGAAACAAAGATTTCTTGAGGTTGGATGATCACCTTGCAAGATTGGAAGTGAGCTAGCAAACTTGAAAGTATTCTTGATTTTATGTAACTAGAACTTGTAGAATTTATGAAGAACACTTAGAACTTGAAGATAGAACTTGAGAGAGATCAATTAGATGAAGAAAATTGAAGAATGAAAGTGTTTGTAGGTGTTTTTGGTCGTTGGTGTATGGATTAGATATAAAGGATATGTAATTTTGTTTTCATGTAAATAAGTCATGAATGATTACTCATATTTTTGTAATTTTATGAGATATTTCATGCTAGTTGCCAAATGATGGTTCCTACATGTGTTAGGTAACTCACATGGGCTGCTAAGAGCTGATCATTGGAGTGTATATACCAATAGTACATACATCTAAAAGCTGTGTATTGTACGAGTACGAATACGGGTGCATACAAGTAGAATTGTTGATGAAACTGAACGAGGATGTAATTGTAAGTATTTTTGTTAAGTAGAAGTATTTTGATAAGTGTCTTGAAGTCTTTCAAAAGTGTATGAATACATATTAAAACACTACATGTATATACATTTTAACTGAGTCGTTAAGTCATCGTTAGTCATTACATGTAAATGTTGTTTTGAAACCTTTAGGTTAACGATCTTGTTGAATGTTGTTAATCCATTATTTATTATAACAAATGAGATGTTAAATTGTTATATTATCATGATATTATGATATATAATATATCTTAGTATGATATATATACAGTTAAATTTCATTACAACGATAATCGTTACATATATGTCTCGTTTCGAAATCATTAAGTTAGTAGTCTTATTTTTACATATGTATTTCATTGTTAATACACTTAATAATATATTTACTTATCATTTAACATAATTAACCAAGTGTATCAATATCTTAATATGATTCATATGTACCTAGTAAGACGTTGTTATAACGATAATCGTTATATATATCGTTTTCGAGTTTCTTAAATTAATAGTCTCATTTTTATGTATATAACTCATTGTTAAAATACCTAATGAGATACTTACTTATAATAAAATCATGTTAACTATATATATAACCATATATATGTCATCGTATAGTTTTTACAAGTTTTAACGTTCGTGAATCACCGGTCAACTTGGGTGGTCAATTGCCTATATGAAACCTATTTCAATTAATCAAGTCTTAACAAGTTTGATTACTTAACATGTTGGAAACACTTAATCATGTAAATAACAATTTCATTTAATATATATATAAACATGGAAAAGTTCGGGTCACTACAGTACCTACCCGTTAAATAAATTTCGTCCCGAAATTTTAAGCGGTTGGAGGTGTTGACGTATCTTCTGGAAATAAATGCGGGTATTTCTTCTTCATCTGATCTTTACGCTCCCAGGTGAACTCGGGTCCTCTACGAGCATTCCATCAAACCTTAACAATCGGTATCTTGTTTTGTTTAAGTCTCTTAACCTCACGATCCATTATTTCGACGGGTTCTTCAATGAATTGAAGTTTTTCATTGATTTGGATTTCATCCAACGGAATAGTGAGATCTTCTTTAGCAAAACATTTCTTCAAATTTGAGACGTGGAAAGTGTTATGTACAGCCGCGAGTTGTTGAGGTAGCTCCAGTTGGTAAGCTACTGGTCCGACACGATCTATAATATTGAATGGTCCAATGTACCTTGGATTTAGTTTCCCCCGTTTACCAAATTGAACAACGCCTTTCCAAGGTGAAACCTTAAGCATGACCATTTCTCCAATTTCAAACTCTATATCTTTTCTTTTACTGTCTGCGTAGCTCTTTTGTCGACTCGGGGCGGTTTTCAATCTTTGTTGAATTTGGATGATTTTCTCGGTAGTTTCTTGTATTATCTCCGGACCCGTAATCTGTCTATCCCCCACTTCACTCCAACAAATTGGAGACCTGCACTTTCTACCATAAATTGCTTCAAACGGCACCATCTCAATGCTTGAATGGTAGCTGTTGTTGTAGGAAAATTCTGCTAACGGTAGATGTCGATCCCAACTATTTCCGAAATCAATAACACATGCTCGTAGCATGTCTTCAAGCGTTTGTATCGTCCTTTCGCTCAGCCCATCAGTTTATGGATGATAGGCAGTACTCATGTCTAGACGAGTTCCTAATGCTTGCTGTAATGTCTGCCAGAATCTTGAAATAAACCTGCCATCCCTATCAGAGATAATAGAGATTGGTATTCCATGTCTGGAGACGACTTCCTTCAAATACAGTCGTGCTAACTTCTCCATCTTGTCATCTTTTCTTATTGGCAGGAAGTGTGCTAACTTGGTGAGACGATCAACTATTACCCAAATAGTATCATAACCACTTGCAGTCCTTGGCAATTTAGTAATGAAATCCATGGTAATGTTTTCCCATTTATATTCCGGGATTTCTGGTTGTTGTAGTAGACCTGATGGTTTCTGATGTTCAGCTTTGACCTTAGAACACGTCAAACATTCTCCTACATATTTAGCAATATCGGCTTTCATACCTGGCCACCAAAAATATTTCTTAAGATCCTTGTACATCTTCCCCGTTCCAGGATGTATTGAGTATCTGGTTTTATGAGCTTCTCTAAGTACCATTTCTCTCATATCTCCAAATTTTGGTACCCAAATTCTTTCAGCCCTATACCGGGTTCCGTCTTCCCGAATATTAAGATGCTTATCCGATCCTTTGGGTATTTCATCCTTTAAATTTCCCTCTTTTAAAACTCCTTGTTGCGCCTCCTTTATTTGAGTAGTAAGGTTAGTGTGAATCATTATATTCATAGATTTTACTCGAATGGGTCCTCTGTCCTTTCTGCTCAAGGCGTCAGCTACCACATTTGCCTTCCTCGGGTGGTAACGAATCTCAAAGTCGTAATCATTCAACAATTCAATCCACCTACACTGCCTCATATTCAGTTGTTTCTGATTAAATATGTGTTGAAGACTTTTGTGGTCGGTATATATAATACTTTTGACCCCATATAAGTAGTGCCTCCAAGTCTTTAATGCAAAAATAACCGCACCTAATTCCAAATCATGCGTCGTATAATTTTGTTCGTGAATCTTCAATTGTCTAGACGCATAAGCAATCACCTTCGTTCGTTGCATTAATACACAACCGAGACCTTGCTTTGATGCGTCACAATAAATCACAAAATCATCATTCCCTTCAGGCAATGACAATATAGGTGCCGTAGTTAGCTTTTTCTTCAATAACTGAAACGCTTTCTCTTGTTCATCATTCCATTCAAATTTCTTCCCTTTATGCGTTAATGCAGTCAAGGGTTTTGCTATTCTGGAAAAGTCTTGGATGAACCTTCTGTAGTAACCAGCTAGTCCTAAAAACTGGCGTATGTGTTTCGGAGTTTTCGGGGTTTCCCACTTTTCAACAGTTTCTATCTTTGCCGGATCCACCTTAATACCTTCTTTGTTCACTATGTGATCGAGGAATTGAACTTCTTCCAACCAAAATGCACACTTTGAAAACTTAGCGTACAATTCTTCCTTCCTCAATACTTCTAACACCTTTCTCAAATGTTCACCGTGTTCTTGGTCATTCTTTGAGTAAATAAGTATGTCATCAATGAAAACAATGACAAACTTGTCAAGGTATGGTCCACACACTCGGTTCATAAGGTCCATGAACACAGCTGGTGCATTAGTTAAACCAAACGGCATGACCATAAACTCGTAATGACCGTAACGTGTTCTGAAAGCAGTCTTTGGAATATCATCTTCTTTCACCTGCATTTGATGATACCCGGAACGTAAGTCAATCTTTGAATAAACAGACGAGCCTTGTAGTTGATCAAATAAGTCGTCGATTCTCGGTAGTGGGTCGCGGTTCTTGATGGTAAGTTTGTTCAACTCTCGGTAGTCGATACACAACCTGAATGTACCATCTTTCTTCTTGACAAATAAAACAGGAGCTCCTCACGGTGATGTGCTTGGTCGAATGAAACCATGCTCTAAAAGTTCTTGTAATTGTCTTTGCAGTTCTTTCATCTCACTGGGTGCGAGTCTGTAAGGAGCACGAGCTATTGGTGCAGCTCCTGGTACAAGATCTATTTGAAATTCAACGGATCGATGTGGGGGTAATCCCGGTAATTCTTTCGGAAATACATCGGGAAATTCTTTTGCAATGAGAACATCATTGATGCTCTTTTCTTCAGTTTGTACTTTCTCAACGTGTGCTAGAACAGCATAGCAACCTTTTCTTATTAGTTTTTGTGCCTTCAAATTATTAATAAGATGTAGCTTCGTGTTGCCCTTTTCTCCGTACACCATTAAGGGTTTTCCTTTTTCTCGTATAATGCGAATTGCATTTTTGTAACAAACGATCTCTGCTTTCACTTCTTTCAACCAGTCCATACCGATTATCACATCAAAACTCCCTAACTCTACTGGTATCAAATCAATCTTAAATGTTTCGCTAACCAGTTTAATTTCTCGATTCCGACATATATTATCTGCTAAAATTAATTTACCATTTGCTAATTCGAGTAAAAATTTACTATCCAAAGGCGTCAATGGACAACTTAATTTAGCACAAAAATCTATACTCATATAGCTTCTATCCGCACCCGAATCAAATAAAACGTAAGCAGATTTATTGTCAATAAGAAACGTACCCGTAACAAGCTTCGGGTCTTCCTGTGCCTCTGCCGCATTAACATTGAAAACTCTTCCGCGGCCTTGTCCATTCGTGTTCTCCTTGTTCGGGCAATTTCTAATAATGTGGCCCGGTTTTCCACATTTATAAAAAACTACATTGGCATAACTTGCTACGACACTACTTGCTCCGCCATTACTCGTTCCGACACCATTTGTTCTTTTCGTTCTATTAACCCCTGGTCCGTAGACCTCACACTTCGCCGCGCTATGACCATTTCTTTTGCACTTGTTGCAAAATTTGGTGCAGAACCCCGAGTGATACTTTTCACACCTTTGGCATAGCTGCTTCTGATTTTCGTTGTTGTTGTGGTTATTATTGTTGTTGGGATGATTGTTGTAGTTGCTGTTGTTGTTGTTGTTGTTGTTGGGCCATTTGTTGTAGTTGCGATTGATGTTGCGATTGTTGGGATAATTGTTGCGATTATTGTTGTAATTGCTGTTGTTGTTGTATTGGTGATTCTTATCACCGTTTTCCTCCCACTTTCTTTTGACTTGCTTCACATTGGCCTCTTCAGCAGTCTGTTCTTTAATTCTTTCTTCAATCTGGTTAACTAGTTTGTGAGCCATTCTACATGCCTGTTGTATGGAGGCGGGCTCGTGTGAACTTATATTTTCTTGGATTCTTTCCGGTAATCCTTTCACAAACGCGTCGATCTTCTCTTCCTCATCTTCGAATGCTCCCGGACACAATAGGCACAATTCTGTGAATCGTCTTTCGTACGTGGTAATATTAAATCCTTGGGTTCGTAACCCTCTAAGTTCTGTCTTGAGCTTATTGACCTCGGTTCTAGGACGGTACTTCTCGTTCATCAAGTGCTTGAATGCTGACCACGGTAGTGCGTACGTATCGTCTTGTCCCACTTGCTCTAGATAGGTATTCCACCATGTTAACGCAGAACCTGTGAAGGTATGCGTAGCGTACTTCACTTTGTCCTCTTCAGTACACTTACTTATGGTAAACACCGATTCGACCTTCTCGGTCCACCGTTTCAATCCGATCGGTCCTTCGGTTCCATCAAATTCCAAAGGTTTGCAGGCAGTGAATTCTTTGTAGGTGCATCCTACACGATTTCCTGTACTGCTAGATCCAAGGTTATTGTTGGTATGTAGCGCAGCCTATACTGCGGCTATGTTTGAAGCTAGAAAAGTACGGAATTCCTCTTCATTCATATTCACGGTGTGTCGAGTAGTCGGTGCCATTTCCTTCAAAATAGTCAAATGGAATAAGTTAATCATACAGAATATTAAGAGTAGTTAATAGTATTTCGTAGCATAATATGAACTCATTTATAAAAGCTTTTTCTTCATATTAGCATTTTATAAGTTTAAATTCGGGTAGTACCTACCCATTAAGGTCATACTTAGTAGCTAATATACAATTCAACTACTACAATTCTATATGAAAAACTGATTATAATAATATTTCGCATTCAAACTTTTACACAATATTTTACAAACTTACAATACCGCTTATTTTACATATAGCATGAAATATAGCACACAATAAATTTGATACAAGATGGTTGTGAAGATAATTCTAGCTAGTACACAAGTTGTTCAGCAAAGGCAATAAAGACATGTAATTCATACGTCCAGAAACAAGTCATGCATTCTGGTTTTACTAGGATTACTTCCCATCCTTGGTCTTGTGGAACATAACCGTTATGGCCGTTGATAAGACAGCGTGTTGTAACGTCGTCAAAGGGACGAGGGTTATGTAATGTCCAACAGTCCCGTAACAATCTAAAAACCTCATTTCTTACCCCAATTACCGACTCCGTCACTTGTGGGAACGTTTTGTTTAATAGTTGTAGCCCGATGTTCTTGTTCTCACTTTGGTGAGAAGCGAACATTACTAATCCGTAAGCATAACATGCTTCTTTATGTTGCATGTTAGACGCTTTTTCTAAATCACGAAGTCCAATATTCGGATATATTGAGTCAAAATAATTTCTTAACCCATTGCATAAAATAGCATTTGGGTTCCCCGCAATATATGCGTCAAAGTAAACACATTGTAACTTATGGATTTCCCAATGTGATATCCCACATCTTTCGAACGAAAGCCTTTTATAAACCAAGGCATTCTTGGAACGTTCTTCGAATGTCTTACAAACTGATCTCGCCTTAAATAGTTGTGCCGAAGAATTCTGACTGACTCTAGACAAGATTTCATCAATCATGTCTCCGGGTAGGTCTCTTAAAATATTGGGTTGTCTATCCATTTTGTGTTTTTATACTGTAAAATAGACAAGAGTTAGATTCATAAAAAAAAATACTTATTAATACAAGCAAATTTTACATATATCATAAAGCATAAGCACACTATATTACATATATTACACCACACGAATACAACTATCTTATTCTGACTCTCTTGTTTCTTCTTCTTCGGTTTTGGTTCGTTTTTCCAAGTTTCTAGGGATATATGATGTTCCCCTAATACAAGCCGTCGTTTTCCACATTGGTTTAGAAAAACCTGGTGGTTTAGAGGTTCCCGGGTCATTGTTACAACTTAAGGACTTCGGGGGTTGACGATACATATAAAGTTCATCGGGGTTGGAATTAGATTTCTCTATTTTTATGCCCTTTCCCTTATTATTTTCTTTTGCCTTTTTAAATTCAGTTGGGGTAATTTCTATAACATCATCGGAATTCTCGTCGGAATCCGATTCATCGGAGAATTGGTAATCCTCCCAATATTTTGCTTCCTTGGCGGAAACACCATTGACCATAATTAACCTTGGTCGGTTGATTGAGGATTTTCTTTTACTTAACCGTTTTATTATTTCCCCCACCGGTTCTATTTCTTCATCCGGTTCCGATTCTTCTTCCGGTTCCGATTCTTCTTCTGGTTCCGACTCTTCTTCCGGTTCCTCTTCGGGAACTTGTGAATCAGTCCACGAATCACCTTCGTCCGTTGCATTAATACACAACCGAGACCTTGCTTTGATGCGTCACAATAAATCACAAAATCATCATTCCCTTCAGGCAATGACAATATAGGTGTCGTAGTTAGCTTTTTCTTCAATAACTGGAACGCTTTCTCTTGTTCATCCTTCCATTCAAATTTCTTCCCTTTATGCGTTAATGCCGTTAAGGGTTTTGCTATTCTGGAAAAGTCTTGGATGAACCTTCTGTAGTAACCAGATAGTCCTAAAAACTGACGTATGTGTTTCGGAGTTTTCGGGATTTCCCACTTTTCAACAGTTTCACAAGTTCCCGAAGGAGAACCGGAAGAAGAATCAGAACCGGAAGAAGAATCAGAACCGAAAGAGGAGGAACCGGAGGAGGAAATAGAACCGGTGGGGGAAATAATAAAACGGTTAAGTAAAAGAAAATCCTCAACCAACCGACGAAGGTTAATTATGGTCAATGGTGTTTCCGCCAAGGAAGCAAAATATTGGGAGGATTACCAATTCTCCGATGAATCGGATTCCGACGAGAATTTCGATGATGTTATAGAAATTAACCCAACTGAATTTAAAAAGGCAAAAGAAAATAATAAGGGAAAGGGAATAAAAATAGAGAAATCTAATTCCAACCCCGATGAACTTTATATGTATCGTCAACCCCCGAAGCCCTTAAGTTGTAACAATGACCCGGGAACCTCTAAACCACCAGGTTTTTCTAAACCAATGTGGAAAATGACGGCTCGTATTAGGGAAACATCATATATCCCTAGAAACTTGGCAAAACGAACCAAAAACGAAGAAGAAGAAACGAGCGAGTCTGAATAAGATAGTTGTATTCGTGTGGTGTAATATATGTAATATAGTGTGCTTATTCTTTATGATATATGTAAAAATTGCTTGTATTAATAAGTATTTTTTTATGAATCTATCTCTTGTCTATTTTACAGTATAAAAACACAAAATGGATAGACAACCCAATATTTTAAGAGACCTACCCGGAGACATGATTGATGAAATCTTGTTTAAAGTCGGTCAGAATTCCTCGGCACAACTATTTAAGGCGAGATCAGTTTGTAAGACATTCGAAGAACGTTCCAAGAATGCCTTGGTTTATAAAAGGCTTTCGTTCGAAAGATGGGGGATATCACATTGGGAAATCCATAAGTTACGATGTGTTTACTTTGACGCATATATTGCGGGGAACCCAAATGCTATTTTACGCAACGGGTTAAGAAATTATTTTGACTCAATATATCCGAATATAGGACTTCGTGATTTAGAAAAAGTGGCTAACATGCAACATAAAGAAGCATGTTATGCTTACGGGTTAGTAATGTTCACTTCTCACCAAAGTGAGAAAAAGAACATCGGGCTACAACTATTAAACAAAATGTTCCCACAAGTGACGGAGTCGGTAATTGGGGTAAGAAATGAGGTTTTTAGGTTTTTACGAGACTGTTGGTCATTACGTAACCCTCGTACCTTTGACGACGTTACAACACGCTGTCTTATCAACGGCCATGACGGTTATCTTCCACAAGACCAAGTATGGGAAGTAGTCCTAGTAAAACCAGAATGCATGACTTGTTTCTGGACGTATGAATTACGTGTCTTTATTGCCTTTGCTGAACAACTTGTGTACTAGCTAGAATTATCTTCACAACTATCTTGTATCAAAGTTATTATGTGCTATATTTCATGCTTTATGTAAAATAAGCGGTATTGTAAGTTTGTAAAATATTGTATAAAAGTTTGAACGCGAAATATTATTATAATCAGTTTTTCATATAGAATTGTAGTAGTTGAATTGTATATTAGCTACTAAGTATGAACTTAACGGGTAGGTACTACCCGAATTTAAACTTATAAAACGCTAATATGAAGAAAAAGCTTTTATAAATAAGTTCATATTATGCTACGAAATACTATTAACTACTCTTAATATTTTGTATGATTAACTTGTTCCATTTGACTATTTTGAAGGAAATGGCACCGACTACTCGACACACCGTGAATATGAATGAAGAGGAATTCCGTACTTTTCTATCTTCAAACATAGCCGCAGTACAGGCTGTGCTACATACCAACAATAACCTTGGATCTAGCAGTACAGGAAATCGTGTAGGATGCACCTACAAAGAATTCACTGCCTGCAAACCTTTGGAATTTGATGGAACCGAAGGACCGATCGGATTGAAACGGTGGACCGAGAAGGTCGAATCGGTGTTTGCCATAAGTAAGTGTACTGAAGAGGACAAAGTGAAGTACGCTACGCATACCTTCACAGGTTCTGCGTTAACATGGTGGAATATCTATCTAGAGCAAGTGGGACAAGATGATGCTTACGCACTACCGTGGTCAGCATTCAAGCACCTGATGAACGAGAAGTACCGTCCCAGAACCGAGGTCAATAAGCTCAAGACAGAACTTAGAGGGTTACGAACCCAAGGATTTGATATTACCACGTACGAAAGACGATTCACAGAATTATTCCTATTGTGTCCGGGAGCGTTCGAAGATGAGGAAGAGAAGATCGACGCGTTTGTGAAAGGATTACCGGAAAGAATACAAGAAGATATAAGTTCACACGAGCCCACCTCCATACAACAGGCATGTAGAATGGCTCACTAACTAGTGAACCAGATTGAAGAAAGAATTAAAGAACAGACTGCTGAAGAGGCCAATGTGAAGCAAGTCAAAAGAAAGTGGGAGGAAAACGGTGATAAGAATCACCAATACAACAACAACAGCAATTACAACAATAATCGCAACAATTATCCCAATAATCGCAACATCAATCGCAACTACAACAAATGGCCCAACAACAACAACAACAACAACAACAGCAACTACAACAATCATCCCAACAATAATAACAACCGCAACAACAACAACAACAATCAGAAGCAGCTATGCCAAAGGTGTGAAAAGTATCACTCGGGGTTTTGCACCAAATTTTGCAACAAGTGTAAAAGAAATGGTCATAGCGCGGCGAAGTGTGAGGTCTACGGACCAGGGGTTAACAGAACGAAAGGAACAAATGATGTCGGAACAAGTAATGGTGGAGCAAGTAGTGTCGGAGCAAGTTATGCCAATGTAGTTTGTTATAAATGTGGAAAACCGGGCCACATTATTAGAAATTGCCCGAACCAGGAGAACACGAATGGACAAGGCCGCGGAAGAGTTTTCAATATTAATGCGGCAGAGGTACAGGAAGACCCGGAGCTTGTTACGGGTACGTTTCTTATTGACAATAAATCTGCTTACGTTTTATTTGATTCGGGTGCAGATAGAAGCTATATGAGTAGAGATTTTTGTGCTAAATTAAGTTGTCCATTGACGCCGTTGGATAGTAAATTTTTACTCGAATTAGCAAACGGTAAATTAATTTTAGCAGATAATATATGCCAGAATCGAGAAATTAAACTGGGTAGCGAAATATTTAAGATTGACTTGATACCAGTAGAGTTAGGGAGTTTTGATATGATAGTTGGCATGGACTGGCTGAAGAAGGTGAAAGCAGAGATCATATGTTATAAAAATGCAATTCGCATTGTACGAGAAGAAGGAGAACCCTAAATGGTGTACGGAGAAAAGGGCAACATGAAGCTACATCTTATTAGTAATTTTAAGGCATAAAAACTAATAAGAAAAGGTTGCTATGCTGTTCTAGCACACGTCGAGAAAGTACAAACTGAAGAAAAGAGCATCAATGATGTTCCCGTCGCAAAAGAATTTCCCGATGTATTTCCGAAAGAATTACCGGGATTACCCCCACATCGATCCGTTGAATTTCAAATAGATCTTGTACCAGGAGCTGCACCAATAGCTCGTGCCCCTTACAGACTCGCACCCAGTGAGATGAAAGAACTGCAAAGCCAATTACAAGAACTTTTAGAGCGTGGTTTCATTCGACCAAGCACATCACCGTGGGGAGCTCCTGTTTTGTTTGTCAAGAAGAAAGATGGTACATTCAGGTTGTGTATCGACTACCGAGATTTGAACAAACTTACCATCAAGAACCGATACCCACTACCGAGAATCGACGACTTATTTGATCAACTACAAGGCTCGTCCGTTTATTCAAAGATTGACTTACGTTCCGGGTATCATCAAATGCGGGTGAAAGAAGATGATATTCCAAAGACTGCTTTCAGAACACGTTACGGTCATTACGAGTTTATGGTCATGCCGTTTGGTTTAACTAATGCACCAGCTGTGTTCATGGACCTTATAAACCGAGTGTGAGGACCATACCTTGACAAGTTTGTCATTGTTTTCATTGATGACATACTTATTTACTCAAAGAATGACCAAGAACACGGTGAACATTTGAGAAAGGTGTTAGAAGTATTGAGGAAGGAAGAATTGTACGCTAAGTTTTCAAAGTGTGCATTTTGGTTGGAAGAAATTCAATTCCTCAGTCACATAGTGAACAGAGAAGGTATTAAGGTGGATCCAGCAAAGATAGAAACTGTTGAAAAGTGGGAAATCCCGAAAACTCCGAAACACATACGTCAGTTTTTAGGACTATCTGGTTACTACAGAAGGTCCATCCAAGACTTTTCCAGAATAGCAAAACCCTTGACGGCATTAACGCATAAAGGGAAGAAATTTGAATGGAAAGATGAACAAGAGAAAGCGTTCCAGTTATTGAAGAAAAAGCTAACTACGACACCTATATTGTCATTGCCTGAAGGGAATGATGATTTTGTGATTTATTGTGACGTATCAAAGCAAGGTCTCGGTTGTGTATTAATGCAACGGACGAAGGTGATTGCTTATGCGTCTAGACAATTGAAGATTCACGAGCAAAATTATACGACGCATGAATTGGAATTAGGTGCGGTTGTTTTTGCATTAAAGACTTGGAGGCACTACTTATATGGGGTCAAAAGTATTATATATACCGACCACAAAAGTCTTCAACACATATTTAATCAGAAACAACTGAATATGAGGCAGCGTAGGTGGATTGAATTGTTGAATGATTATGACTTTGAGATTCGTTACCACCCGGGGAAGGCAAATGTGGTAGCTGACGCCTTGAGCAGAAAGGACAGAGAACCCATTCGAGTAAAATCTATGAATATAATGATTCACACTAACCTTACTACTCAAATAAAGGAGGCGCAACAAAGAGTTTTAAAAGAGGGAAATTTAAAGGATGAAATACCCAAAGGATCGGAGAAGCATCTTAATATTCGGGAAGACGGAACCCGGTATAGGGCTGAAAGAATTTGGGTGCCAAAATTTTGAGATATGAGAGAAATGGTACTTAGAGAAGCTCATAAAACCAGATACTCAATACATCCTAGAACGGGGAAGATGTACAAGGATCTTAAGAAACATTTTTGGTGGCCAGGTATGAAAGCCGATATTGCTAAATATGTAGGAGAATGTTTGGCGTGTTCTAAGGTCAAAGCTGAACATCAGAAACCATCAGGTCTACTACAACAACCTGAAATCTCGGAATGGAAATGGGAAAACATTACCATGGATTTCATTACTAAATTGCCAAGGACTGCAAGTGGTTATGATACTATTTGGGTAATAGTTGATCGTCTCACCAAGTCAGCACACTTCCTGCCAATAAGAGAAGATGACAATATGGAGAAGTTAGCACGACTGTATTTGAAGGAATTCGTCTCCAGACATGGAATACCAATCTCTATTATCTCTGATAGGGAGGGCAGATTTATTTCAAGATTCTGGCAGACATTACAGCAAGCATTGGGAACTCGTCTAGACATGAGTACTGCCTATCATCCACAAACTGATGGGCAGAGCAAAAGGACGATACAAACGCTTGAAGATATGCTACGAGCTTGTGTTATTGATTTCGGAAATAGTTGGGATCGACATCTACCATTAGCAGAATTTTCCTACAACAACAGCTACCATTCAAGCATTGAGATGGCGCCGTTTGAATCACTTTATGGTAGAAAGTGCAGGTCTTCGATTTGTTGGAGTGAAGTGGGGGATAGACAGATTACGGGTCCGGAGATAATACAAGAAACTACCGAGAAAAACATCCAAATTCAACAAAGATTGAAAACCGCCCAAAGTCGACAAAAGAGCTACGCGGACAGTAAAAGAAAAGATATAGAGTTTGAAATTGGAGAAATGGTCATGCTTAAGGTTTCACCTTGGAAAGGCGTTGTTCGATTTGGTAAACGGGGGAAACTAAATCCAAGGTACATTGGACCATTCAAGATTATAGATCGTGTCGGACCAGTAGCTTACCAACTGGAGCTACCTCAACAACTCGCGGCTGTACATAACACTTTCCACGTCTCAAATTTGAAGAAATGTTTTGCTAAAGAAGATCTCACTATTCCGTTGGACGAAATCCAAATCAATGAAAAACTTCAATTCATTGAAGAACCCGTCGAAATAATGGATCGTGAGGTTAAGAGACTTAAACAAAACAAGATACCGATTGTTAAGGTTTGATGGAATGCTCATAGAGGACCCGAGTTCACCTGGGAGCATGAAGATCAGATGAAGAAGAAATACCCGCATTTATTTCCAGAAGATACGTCAACACCTCCAACTGCTTAAAATTTCGGGACGAAATTTATTTAACGGGTAGGTACTGTAGTGACCCGAACTTTTCCATGTTTATATATATATATAAATGAAATTGTTATTTACATGATTAAGTGTTTCCAACATGTTAAGTAATCAAACTTGTTAAGACTTGATTAATTGAAATAGGTTTCATATAGACAATTGACCACCCAAGTTGACCGGTGATTCACGAACGTTAAAACTTGTAAAAACTATACGATGACATACATATGGTTATATATATAGTTAACATGATTTTATTATAAGTATGTATCTCATTAGGTATTTTAACAATGAGTTATATACATAAAAATGAGACTATTAATTTAAGAAACTAGAAAACGATATATATAACGATTATCATTATAACAACGTCTTACTAGGTACATATGAATCATATTAAGATATTGATACACATGGTTAATTATGTTAAATGATAAGTAAATATATTATTAAGTGTATTAACAATGAAATACATATGTAAAAAATAAGACTACTAACTTAATGATTTCGAAACGAGACATATATGTAACGATTATCGTTGTAACGACATTTAACTGTATATATACCATACTAAGATATATTATATATCATAATATCATGATAATATAACAATTTAACATCTCATTTGTTATAATAAACAATGGGTTAACAACATTCAACAAGATCGTTAACCTAAAGGTTTCAAAACAACGTTTACATGTAACGACTAACGATGACTTAACGACTCAGTTAAAATGTATATACATGTAGTGTTTTAATATGTATTTATACACTTTTGAAAGACTTCAAGACACTTATCAAAATACTTCTACTTAACAAAAATGCTTACAATTACATCCTCGTTCAGTTTCATCAACAATTCTACTCGTATGCACCCGTATTCGTACTCGTACAATACACAGCTTTTAGATGTATGTACTATTGGTATATACACTCCAATGATCAGCTCTTAGCAGCCCATGTGAGTCACCTAACACATGTGGGAACCATCATTTGGCAACTAGCATGAAATATCTCATAAAATTACAAAAATATGAGTAATCATTCATGACTTATTTACATGAAAACAAAATTACATATCCTTTATATCTAATCCATACACCAACGACCAAAAAAACCTACAAACACTTTCATTCTTCAATTTTATTCATCTAATTGATCTCTCTCAAGTTCTATCTTCAAGTTCTAAGTGTTCTTCATAAATTCCAAAAGTTCTAGTTTCATAAAATCAAGAATACTTCCAAGATTGCAAGATTACTTCCAAGTTTTCTAAATCCATTCCAAGTAATCATCCAAGATCAAGAAACCTTTGTTACTTACAGTAGGTTATCTTTCTAATACAAGGTAATAATCATATTCAAACTTTAATTCAATTTCTATAACTATAACAATCTTATTTCGAGTGGAAATCTTACTTGAAATTGTTTTCGTGTCATGATTCTGCTTCAAGAACTTTCAAGCCATCCAAGGATCCTTTGAAGCTAGATCTATTTTTTTTTATTTCAAATAGGTTTATCCAAGGAACTTGAGGTAGTAATGATGTTCATAACATCATTCGATTCATACATATAAAGCTATCTTATTCGAAGGTTTAAACTTGTAATCACTAGAACATAGTTTAGTTAATTCTAAACTTGTTCATAAATAAAAGTTATTCCTTCTAACTTGACTTTTAAAATCAACTAAACACATGTTCTATATCTATATGATATGCTAACTTAATGATTTAAAACCTGGAAACACGAAAAACACCGTAAAACTGGATTTACGCCGTCATAGTAACACCGCGGGCTGTTTTGGGTTAGTTAATTAAAAAAACTATGATAAACTTTGATTTAAAAGTTGTTATTCTTGGAAAATGATTTTTATTATGAACATGAAACTATATCCAAAAATTATGGTTAAACTCAAAGTGGAAGTATGTTTTCTAAAATGGTCATCTAGACGTCGTTTTTTCGACTGAAATGACTACCTTTACAAAAACGACTTGTAACTTATTTTTCCGACTATAAACCTATACTTTTTCTATTTAGATTCATAAAATAGAGTTCAATATGAAACCATAGCAATTTGATTCACTCAAAACGGATTTAAAATGAAGAAGTTATGGGTAAAACAAGATTGGATAATTTTTCTCATTTTAGCTACGTGAAAATTTGTAACAAATCTATTCCAACCATAACTTAATCAACTTGTATTGTATATTATGTAATCTTGAGATACCATAGACACGTATACAATGTTTCGACCTATCATGTCGACACATCTATATATATTTTGGAACAACCATAGACACTCTATATGTGAATGTTGGAGTTAGCTATACAGGGTTGAGGTTGATTCCAAAATATATATAGTTTGAGTTATGATTAATACAGAGATACGTATACACTGGGTCGTGGATTGATTCAAGATAATATTTATCGATTTATTTCTGTACATCTAACTGTGGACAACTAGTTGTAGGTTACTAACGAGGACAGCTGACTTAATAAACTTAAAACATCAAAATATATTAAAAGTGTTGTAAATATATTTTGAACATACTTTGATATATATGTATATATTGTTATAGGTTCGTGAATCAACCAGTGGCCAAGTCTTACTTCCCGACGAAGTAAAAATCTGTGAAAGTGAGTTATAGTCCCACTTTTAAAATCTAATATTTTTGGGATGAGAATACATGCAAGTTTTATAAATGATTTACAAAATAGACACAAGTACGCGAAACTACATTCTATGGTTGAATTATCGAAATCGAATATGCCCCTTTTTATTAAGTCTGGTAATCTAAGAATTAGGGAACAGACACCCTAATTGACGCGAATCCTAAAGATAGATCTATTGGGCCTAACAAACCCCATCCAAAGTATCGGATGCTTTAGTACTTCGAAATTTATATCATATCCGAAGGGTGTCCCGGAATGATGGGGATATTCTTATATATGCATCTTGTTAATGTCGGTTACCAGGTGTTCACCATATGAATGATTTTTATCACTATGTATGCGATGTGTATTGAAATATGAAATATTGTTGTCTATTGTTACGATTTGATATATATAGGTTAAACCTATAACTCACCAACATTTTTGTTGACGTTTAAAGCATGTTTATTTTCAGGTGAATACTAAGAGCTTCCGTTGTTGCATACTAAAATAAGGACAAGATTTTGAGTCCATGTTTGTATGATATTGTGTAAAAACTGCATTAAAGAAACTGATTTCGATGTAACATATTTGTATTGTAAACCATTATGTAATGGTCTTGTGTAAACAGGATATTTTAGATTATCATTATTTGATAATCTACGTAAAGTTTTTTAAACCTTTATTTATGAAATAAAGGTTATGGTTTGTTTTAAAAATGAATGCAGTCTTTGGAAAACGTCTCATATAGAGGTCAAAACCTCGCAACGAAAATAATTAATATGGAACGTTTTTAATCAATAAGAACGAGACATTTCATCAAGCATGCTCATTTCGAATTTGTTGGCCATAAGGTCACCAAATTATTTGCATAAGGCCGGGGATGTGGAACCAAAAATAATATCATCAATGTAAATTTGAACCAAGAGAATGTGACCATGGTTTTTACGGATGAATAGCGTTGTATCAATCGTTCCACGAGAGAAGCCATTATCCAGTAAATACTTTGTCAAGGTCTCATACCATGCATGCGGTGCTTACTTCAGACCATATAAAGCTTTCTCCAAGTAGTAGACGTGGTTTGGATGAAAGGGATCGACAAAGCCTTCTGGTTGATCAACATAAACTTCCTCTTGAAGATGACCGTTCAGAAAAGTAGTTTTTACGTCCATTTGAAACACCGTAAACTTCATATGTGAAGAAAATGCAAGGAAAAGACGAATAGCCTCAATCCTAGCAACCGGAGCAAACGTTTCATCATAATCAATACCCTCTTGTTGTCGATATCCCTTGGCCATAAGACGTGCCTTATTTTGAACCACAATTCCATCAGAATCCTTCTTGTTCTTAAAAATCCACTTAACCCCTATTGGTCGTTGACCCGTTGGTCTAGGAACTAATCGCCATACTTTCAAACGATCAAATTGACTTATCTTTTCTTACATTACTACTACCCAGTTCGGATCTAGTAAAGCTTGTGCAACCGTTGTTGGTTCAATCTTACTAAGAAAGGCAGTGTATGAACACATATTCCGAGTAGCCCTTCGAGTTGAGACTGGAGCAGATGCATCACCAATGATAAGATCAATTGGATGACTTTTAGTCCAATGGTTGTTATGTGGAAGAGGTTGTACATCAGTGGTATCCGTTGGAACATCAACCGTTGTTGACGTTGAGCCTTGACCCGCTTGATCTGATGTAACACCATCTAATGGATTCAATTGAGTATCTGGAGAAACAACTGGAGTTGTATCAACTGATGAATCTTGAATTGGTTCAAGATTATCTGTATCTGGAGGTGGGAGGGAGGATGAAGAAGCAACGGGTGAATTAGTTGGTGTTGTATCTTCATCAAAAAGACATGATTGAGTCTCCACAGTAGTTGACTGTGATGGTGTAACCGGTACGGTTTGAACATTTGTATTCCGTTGAGGAGTATAAAGACTATCAAACAAGATATCCAGTTCCTCTGTTGTTACCGTAGGAACACCCTTCTTCCAGAAAATTGAGTTTTGCGCGGAAGAAGTAATAGCCAAGTTAGGATCGGGTTTTGAACTGAGTTGTACAAAAGCCATTCCCGATAATTCATCGAACCTTACATTAATGCTTTCCTTGATCGTCTTTGTCCGTTTGTGATAAACAAGATAGGCAACTTTGTTCGAAGAATAACCAAGAAATATGGCCTGATCGCCATGTGGATCAAACTTTCCGAGGCTATCAAAATCGCTAAGCACATAGCATATACAACCAAAGACACGGAAATATTTGACATACGGGCATCTACCATATAGTAACTCATAAGGAGTTTTATCAAAACGTTTATTAATGATGCAGCGATTTTGTGTATAACATGCAGTAGAAATGGCTTCCCCCCACATTTTCGGAGGTAGTTTGGAGTAAGCTAGCATTGTTCGAGCTTCTTCGCATAACGTACGAATACGTCGTTTGACAACTCCATTCTGTTGAGGGGTTCGTGCAGCAGAGAACTGATGTTCAATGCCTTGGGCCTTCAAATAACTATCAAGCAGGTCAATCTTAAATTCCGTCCCATTATCAGTTTGAATACTCTTAACATGTTTGTTAAAAGAGCGTTGTGTCTTTTTAATGAACTCAATGATAACGACGGAGGTTTCTGACTTATTCTGAAGAAGGAATATCCAAGTAAATAGGGTATAGTCATCAACAATGACAAGCTCATGTTTCCAGCTACCATGACTAGAAATCATCATGGGTCAACATAAGTCCATATGCAATAATTGCAAGGACAATGAAGTACTGGGGTGTTGCTTTGTCGGATGAGAAGTCCGTTTCAACTTACCCATCGCACATGATGGACACACATGATGCTTATCATATTGAACGCTTGGAATACCATAAACTAAGTCTTTAGAGACTAGTCGATTAATACCTTTGTAATTCAGGTGAGACATCCGGTGATGCCATAACCATGAATTTTCCTTTGTTGAATGATTGAGCAAACACATGGTTCTATGTGATGGTGCATCATTGAGGTCAATAGTATAAAGTGAAGCACAACGTTTACCAACAAGGAGATCGTTTCCATCGGTGGATTGCACCGAGCATTGACGACGTTCAAACAAAACTTTGAGATCTCCATCACAAAACTGGCTAACACTAAATAAACTGCACCCCAAACCCTCAACATATGAGACCCGTTTGATCATTATGCCATTCTTCACAAAATCTCCAAAACCCGTTATTGTTGCAATCTCATCATTTCCAAAAGTAACTGTTCCTAGGAATTTGTCAATGAAATTGACAAGCAAGGATTTATTGCCCGTCATGTGTCGAGAACAACCGAAATCGATATACCAAACATAGGCGTTGAAACCCTGTAAATGTTAATTTCCTAGAGTTTAGGTACCCAAAGTTTCTTGGGTCCTTTTCGGTTAGTACCAACAATAAACTTTAGATCAGTAATGAGATAATCACGTAAAGCATCATGCAATTTAGACAACAAAGCATCATTTAAAACCACATTACATGAAGCATCATACGCAATATCAAGTTTTACATCGTTATCAGAAGTCTTAGCACACAACTTATTCTAAGTAGATGTTTTGTTCACAGAAAATCGAAAAATATGAGATGATTTCCTAGGTCGACTAGCAGATTTCTTTGGTTTAGTTGCTACTTTCTTAGTCATGGACTTAGGAACCCATACAGACTTGTAAGTCAAATTTGGATTATAACCTGTGACACGAAAAACACCTCTGTTAGTTAGACGTCCAAACTTTTCAGTTGATACATGAGATGATTGATTTTGTAAAATTTCCAATTTGATTTTACATTCCTTTGCATCATACTCACTCAAATCAGGTTTTGGACTCTTGTGTTGTGTTGACTTGACTGATTTTTGTAAAAGACTTTCCTTTGGTTGATTTGACATTGGAATCATAGGAATCTTTTCAGTTAACACAGAACCATTTTGAGAATGAACCCTCTTGACAACAAATTGTGTTGAAGCTGCAACTTTTGAAACACGGTTTCCAAATTGAGAACGTAGTGGGTTTTTAAGAATTGTAATTGGTTTTACATCCTTAGATGTTGTTGTCCCCTTCCCTTTCTTAGTCATCCCACCAACACTTGTAGACACAATGGTTTCAACAATAGATGATTGCTTAAGTGTATTAGCCTGTTTCAGTTGAATTATTTTTTGTTTTAAGCTTTTAATCTCAAGACATAATTCCTCTGCAGAAAATATCACTTTACATTCCTTAACATCATTAGTACATTCGTTCTTAGGAAGTGGAGGCAATTTATTACACAAAGCAAGCATTTGTTCTAATGATTGACACTTAAGTTGCAAATCAACGTTTTTCTGTTCAACGTCACCTAGTATACATTTCAAGTTTTGTACAATAGGTAAGTTCACATAAAATTCATTCAAAGGATCAATTGGTTTGTCAAAGTCTATCAGGTTTACAGGAGTTGGTTCATCTCGAGGTTCTACCTTTACATCTAAATCAGTTTGACATAGGGATTATGTCTCAAAGAAGACAGTTAGTTCATGTGCTAGGTCTTCATGGAAAACATTATCAGAACATGCAGGCAAAGCTGGTAGAATTGGTTTCACATCAAAAGTTAGTTCATCAAACACCTCATCTATGGCAATAATGCTAGAACTAGGTTTGTTAAACACTTCATTCTCAAGCATTAAAATGTATTTCTCTAGCATGAGTGTTGGGATATAAACCAGTCTACGCTTAGGCACATAATTTTCATGTTGCATATTCTTTTCAGTTTCAACAAGTTCCTTCAAGAAATCAGGATTTGATTTACCTATTTTAGCATTGATTTTCTCATACATTAAGCTAATTTGATGGTATTTTCTAGATTTACGATTAACAGTAATATCATCAAAATCAGCATCAGAAGCATGCACAAAGTGATATGGTAAACCTGCTTGAAAATAATCAGAAGGATATAGTCCTGGAATCTTTTTGGAAGCATTTTCTAAGATCTTAGGATCTTCATAACCCAACCCCCAATTGTCACCTTGAATTGTTTTTGGTCTATTCATGAAAATCATTTGTTTTGAAAGTTCCATTCATGATAGATTTGGATTGATCTGTTCGATAGAGTTTTTCCTCATATCGAGCAAGTTGTGCTTTCATTTCAAAAGACTCTTTTGACAACGAAGAGATTTCAGAGTCCTTTTCAATGATGTTGTTTTCCAATTGAATAATTTTCTTGTTTAGCTTTGAAAGTGTGGGTTCATGTTGAGTTTTCAAATCACAAAGATCTTTTTCTAGAAATTAAACTTTTTCTGCAAGTCGTTCCGATTTTAAATGATAAACTGTCCTTTCGACCTTAATCGGATGAGCTGATTTTTTAAGATCTTCCAACTCAGTTTCTGTGGAGCTGAGTTGGACAGTCAATCTTTGCAGTTCTGATTGTAATTTAGATGAAGATGGTTTCGTCTCAAAAAGTTTGATTTTATCTTTTAAAACCTTGTTTTTAGATTTTAAACCTTTGACTTCTTTTGACATTGAGACCAAATTCTTCATCATGTCATTTTGTACTTTGATAAAATCAGGTGGAATTTCAGATGATATACCTCATCATCATTAGATGCTGAGTCAGAATTCTCCATTGCTTCCGTAGCTTTGATGAGCTTAATCACCTTGCAAACATCTTCATGTTCAACCTCTGAATCTGAATCATCAGTCCAGTTAAACCAAGTATCATCAACCGGTTTCAGCTCTCCCCCAATTTCTACAATCTTAGCCAACAACATTTTCTTCTTGTAGTAAGCTGCAACTTTCTTCTTAGGCATTTTGCATTCATGAGAGTAATGACCAGCTTTGCTACAATTGAAACAGATTGAATCATCCTTCTTGGAATCATCAGCACGTTGTTGTTGTTTTGATTGATCAGCTTTCTTGTAGTACGAGGAAGATGATGAATTCTTGCGATGATTGCTTGATTTGCCTTTGAATTTGTATTTGTTCAAGGCTTTTGTGAACATGGCTGCCATCTTAACTAATTCAAGGTGAGAATCATCAACATCAGACAGATTCAATTCTTCAGAATTAGTTGAATCTTCAACAAGCACTTTCTTGGACAAGCTTTTGGAAGTCGTAAATGATTTGCTCTTCTTTTTGGCAATGAGAGCAAGAGGATCACTTGGAGATGACTCTTTCCTTCCTTCTTGAAGTTTTGACACTTCAGGTTGGTAATGCATAAGAACTCCAACAAGCTCATGAATAGTCAGCTTGTCAATCTCTTTGGTTGATCGAACAATGGTTTCATAAGGAAGCCAATCAGCATTGAGCTTTTTGAGAAATTTCATGTTGACTTCAGCATTTACTTTTATGATCTTGCACCTTTTCAACTCATTGAGAACACCATTGAAATGATGATAGGTATCCTTAAGTGGTTCATCAGGTTCCTGCTTAAAGTCTTCATAAAATCCCAGAGCCTTATTCAGTTTAGTACCATCAGATATGTCATAACCTTCTTGCTGTCGTTTGATCTCATCCCATATATCTTTTGTTGTTGTGTTGCTATCAACATTTTCAAAAAACTCATACGGGATAGCTTGCATAACAATGTTCTTTTCTTCTATGTCACCCTGAGCTCTCTCACATTTATCACCAGAAAGTTCATAGACTGGAATTGGCATACCAGTATCCGGATGATAATCTACAACTAGACCATCTCTCAGAGAAGCCCATATGTACTTTGCTTTCTCACCCTTGTAGTCTATGTACTGAGTGATACGGTGGAGCCACTGAGTGTACTTGCCATCAAACAATACTGGAGGACGGGAATCTGATCCAATAATCAAAGTATCTTGAGTAGACATCTTGAAAATGAGGTAGATTCGGTAAAGATTCGGTATTACACAAATCTAAGATGAAAAATCACAACAATCTAGCAAGAATGTTAGATTCGGTAACAGATTTGGTACTGTAGCAGATTCGGTACAGATTCTGTACTGTAGTAGATTCGGTAAACCAGATTCTGTAACAGAAACTGATCAGAAATACAAGTAACACACCCAGATTCAGTATAGATTCGGTAACCACAAGACTTGAAGCCTGAGAACACTTAAACCAATGAATTAAGTGATACAGAGATTCAGATTCAGTATCTAACTCGGTAGTCAGATTCTGTATGAATATGAAGTTCAAACACAATTCAATCCCTTTGAATTAGATTCTGTAACCTTGCTGCACAAGGAAACACATTAGTATCACACAAAATAACAAAGATACCGAATGTATAGAATATCGAATGTCAACTGTAGCAGTTGATAATACCGAGTCTAAGTATGAAAACTTAGAATTTCAAACAAATCCTTTCCCAAATCACATCAACTAGCTGCGTATGAACAAACCTAATGTGATAGAATCACAAACACGCCACAATCTGCAACACTGAATGAGAATTATTAACTTGAAGCAGATTCGGTATGGCAGTTACGATACCGAATGTGTATTAAATCTTCAAAACTTGATCAATTGATGAAATTTAACCGTCAGAAATGTTATTAAACACCTCACGATCACAACTGAAACCTCAAATCTTTACTTAACTATAGAATCAAGCTAGAAATGATGAATACCGAGAGTTTTAGCCACAAACTCTAAAAATCAACTTGATTCTCCATAATTGATGTTAAAAAGCTGTAATGATGATCAAAACTCTTTCTAATCAACCTAATACACATTCGCTGAACTTATCACAGGAATGTGAACATCAGATTATCAGATTTGATTATACCGAGTCTGATTCAAAATACCGAGAGTGTTCAGATTCTGTAATCTTCAATCTCTGGATCGATCTAGTGATGTAATATCACTCCCTGGAAGCTCTGATACCAAATGATAGGTCACATCATGTTGAGATTGAGAGAAACGATAAGATAGAATGAGATTCGGTAGGTGAGAAGGAGATTCCGTAAGAGAGAGAATCGGTACAAATTACATTCCACAGCTTCTAGAACTCAGTTACAATGCAATCGCTATCTAATTAGGACTACTTAGGTTCCTTATATAGCCCTCTTCTAAGGAACCATCAATTAAGCTTATTTCACATTAACACTATACAACTTCGGGGTCCTAACACTAAGAATTGGACTTTCTCCGCAAGACGTTCGGATTTCAAACGATAATCCGTTCTTTCAATCTTAAATGGAAGTATTGACTTTTTAAGTTCTTCCAAATCAGTGTCCATGGAGCTGAGTCGGTTTCAAAATCGATTCACTTCTGATTGTGAATTGGATGATGAAGAAGATTTAGTCTCATTTAGTTTTAGTTTATCTTTCAAAACTTTGTTTTCATATTTTAAACCTTTTATCTCTTTTGACATTGAGACTGAATTCTTCATCATTTCATTTTTCATTTTCACAAAATCAGTTGAGATTTTAGTAAATTGTACCTCATCATCATCAGATGTTGAGTCAGAGTTCTCCATTGCTTCCTTTGCTTTGATAAGGTTAGTCACCTTGCAGACATTAGCATGTTCCACTTCTTGTAGTAAGCTGTATCATTCTTCTTAGCCATTTTTCACTCATGGGAGAATTGGCCAGCATTGCCACAATTATAGCAGATTGAATCATCTTTCTTGGAATCATCAGCATGTTGATGTTTTGAGGAATCAAGTTTCTGGTAATAGGAGGAAAAAGATGAATTCTTGCATTGGGTACTTGATTTACCTTTAAACTTGTACTTTTTCAAAGCTTTGGTGAACATTGCAGCCATTTTGACTAGTTCAATGTGAGAATCATCAACATCCGAAAGGTTGAGCCCTTCAGAATCAGTTGATTCTTCAACAAGCACTTTCTTGGATAAGCTTTTGGAAGTTGTGTAAGATTTGATCTTCTTCTTAGAAATGAGGGCAAGTGGATTACCCGGATAAGACTCTTTCCTTTCATCTTGAAGTTTAGACACAGCTGGCTAATAATGCATAAGGACTACAACAAGTTCATGAATCTTCAGCATATCAATCTCTTTGGTAGATCGAATGATGGTTCCATAAGGAAGCCAATCAAAATTGAGCTTTTTGAGAAACTTCATGTTGATCTCAGCATTCACTTTAGTAATCTTGCACCTTTTCAACTCATTCAGAACACCATTGAAATGTCGGTAGGTATCCTTGAGAAGTTCTTGAGGTTCCTGCTTGAAATCTTCATAAAGTCCTAGAGCATTATTCAGCTTAGTGACATCATACATGTCATAACCTTCTTGTTATCTTTTGATCTCATCCCATGTGTCTTTAGTAGTAGTGTTGCAATCAACATTCTTAAACAACTCATATGGAATGGATTGAATGATGAAATTCTTGGCCTCAATATCACCCTGAGCTCTCTCACGTTTCTCACCAGAAAGTTTAGACACTGGAATTAGTAGACCAGTTTGTAGTGACCCGGGAATTTTTGACAAAATTTAAACATTAATCTTTATTTGTTTCCGACACGATAAGCAAAATCTTTAATGTTGAGTCTCGAAAGTTTTGAAAATCTATATTCATGTAATTAATTACCCTTTGACCATGCCCGACGATTCACGAACAACTGTTTGTAAATAAATATATGTATATATATATATATATAAATGTATGTATTGAAAATAACAAAAGATAATTGAATTGATAGGAGTAAGTATGTAAAAATAATATACAAGATAATAAATTTTTTTATATGAAACTATATATAAATGTATAAGGATTCTATAAATAATTATTATGATACATGAATATTTGGATTATATATAAAACGTATAAATGATATTATATAAAGATGTAATTATTAAATGATACATAACTAATAATATGTAACACTAATATATTAAATTTTATTACAAGTTAAAATACAGTTAATATATGAATATTGTTATTTTTTTTATTCCACTCCTTATTAATAAAATAAATAATAATACTAATGCCAACATTATGAATATTATTATGCTAATATAGTTGATACACTTAAATTGTTAAATCATTATACTAATATTATTGATATCATTATTATTAGTAAAGTTATAATTGTAGTTATTATTATGATTGTTATTAGTATTTTTTTATCATTTTTATTATTGTTAATATTGGTATTAATATTTGTATTGTTAATATTATTATCCTAAAAATAAATAAATAAATAAATATATATATATATATATATATATATATATATATATATATATATATATATATATATATATATATATATATATATATATATATATATATATATATATATATATATATATATATATATATATATATATATATATATATATATATATATATATATATATATATATATATATATATATAAATTGATATGAAAGAGTTGTTACATTATTAAACTCCTATTATTATTATCAATCTTTTTATCATCTTTCTTATTATTATTATTATTAATTATTAATATTAATTAAAAGGGAACGTACGATTACAGAATCAACTTTCTGTTTAACATCACAATTCAACTATTTCAGTTATTTTTTTGTGTCTTCAATCCGTTAGCCGTCTTTATCAGATCGTACAAACAAGTGGAAACTTAATAAAGTAATTTTGTTTTCTATATTTCTGCACAAGAATTCTGTCAACAAATCAAATGAGTACTACCTATTATTCTCACATACATTCAGTCTTTAATATTCATATTCAGTCACAACAACCCACTACTGCAATTCCATAAATTAAAAACAGAAAAGAATTAGATTAAAATTTTCAAAGAACATCACCACTCTCTCGATCAGGAACAAACCCACAACCATCTCTTGAGCTTAGTCCATCGTGAGCTTCTACCACTAGAACATCACCACCACCGGCCACACCTACAAACCGCCATCTCTCACCAACGAATCACCACCTTCTTCATCACCTTCCTAACCATAACCGAACCATGATGAACCACCATAGCTACCCTCAATCTTTTCTTTTCTCTCCTTCTCTCTCTATACTCTCTCTCTTATATTTTTTTTTCCTTCTCTTCTTGTCCGAAGACCACCCAGAAACCCACTACACCATCGACACCTTGACACTAAACACCACCATCTTTAGTCTTGAACCAAACCACCAACACAAGACAAGTGTTTGTGCTAGTGTTATTTCTGTTTAAAACCGAAACAAGACCACCATCTCCACCACATGAATTGTTGATTGTTTCTGATAACCCAAGATCATTAAGCCAATACCATCTTTAACTTTTCTATTTTCTTGTTCGA